>NW_005225917.1:0-222 GCF_000412655.1 Myotis brandtii
TGGAGTCAAGTCAGCCCGCCCTGATCGGGGCAGATTAAGGGCAGGGCCGGCCAGGGTGAGGGTCCGTGGGTGATTTTCCAGCCAGCCCTGCCCCCAATTGGGGGAGGGGGGGCTGCTCGGGGGCGGGGCAAGCCTGGGCAAAGGGGCCCTGGTCATTCTGGTCATTCTGGTCGTTTCACCGTTTGGTGGCTGGGCTTTTATTATATAGGATAATATCATATT
>NW_005225918.1:0-222 GCF_000412655.1 Myotis brandtii
AAAAAAAAAAACACCTATCACTTGTGAAAGGTTCACTGTAGGGCACCAGACCCTCAATGGAAGTTCAATAACAGCATTGTTCCGGTAGCTGACTATTATTGTTTCTACTGTAATTGTATCTGTCGTTGATGATACTAAGGAGTGTATCAGGCCAGTCTCCTGAACTTCCTCACTACCTGCCTCCCTGTTTTCCACAGCCTTCAAAATGGAGCCCATGCCCCA
>NW_005225919.1:0-222 GCF_000412655.1 Myotis brandtii
GCTCTAGCCCTGAGGACCTGAGTTAGAGGTGGTCAGAAGAAAGGGAGATGATCCATGGCTCCTTCATCATTAGACAATTGATTCATTTTCATATTTTGAGCAGAAACCATATCACTGAGTAACCAGAACACACCATGCAACACAATGTCAAAGGGCAAGTCTGCAACTCAGAGAATACCTCCAGAAATTATTTGGACAGTTTTACCTAAAGTTATGTATTAG
>NW_005225920.1:0-222 GCF_000412655.1 Myotis brandtii
CCTCCCCCTTCGTCTTCGGGATGTTTGCTCCCAGAAGTCAGCCACCGCGCGGTGAGGAGGCTCAAACCCCCTTCCCCGCTGGGGAGGCATCTAGCCGGGACCAGGAGGCTGAGCAGCATGCCAGTGGCTGTTCTGCGCGGGGCTGTTGCCTTGCGGCCTTGCCCAGGGCTCTCTCTGCCGCTGCTCGGAAGGTCAGATGCACTGGCCCCTGGCCTCCAGCTC
>NW_005225921.1:0-222 GCF_000412655.1 Myotis brandtii
ATCGCCTTTGCCTGCTTCCTAGTCTAAACCACTTAATTTTTTTATTAAGCTTTTTTTGAGGTATAATACATTTAGTAAAGTGAGCAAACCCTAAACATACAGGTTGATGTGTTTTTATACCAGTTGAACCACCTCCCAGATGGAGATGTAGAATGTTCCCAGCTTTATAGCAGGTTCCCTTCTCTTCCCTCATAGTCATCCCTCCCAAGGATAACAATTATT
>NW_005225922.1:0-222 GCF_000412655.1 Myotis brandtii
TTTTTAGTTAAGCTCCTCTTCTATTCACTCTCCAGCCACTTAATACAGCCAGGTTTTCCTCCCCATGCCTGCGTTCGACCCCCTCCTCCTCCTTCTTCCTCCTCTTCCTCCTTTTTAAAAATCTCAGTCTTTTACTCCATCTTGCTAGTCTCTTGCTGAAATTGCATCCCCCTGAAACCTCAATCCCATCTGAGACTCACCATCAGATAGTTGTAGTGCCAA
>NW_005225923.1:0-222 GCF_000412655.1 Myotis brandtii
AAAGTATTTTAAAATGAAATTTAAGAAGGATGAAAAAGTCTCTTCTATTTCTTGTTAGGCACATGTGACAATCAATCCCAGACTAAGCTTCAGGCTTTTATTCTTCAATAAAAGGAGGAAAAATTGTTCATTTGAATTGCCTTTCACTCTGGAAGCATGCTGATCTATTTATCCTTAAGATAACGTTTATTTAGGAGCAGAAATATATTACTTAGCAGATGA
>NW_005225924.1:0-222 GCF_000412655.1 Myotis brandtii
CCACCCTGGTGACCCTCTGTACCCAGCCCATCATTCCAGCTCTACTCATGCCTATCTAACTGCCTACTATAATCTTAATCTGATTATATCCGCAAACACCCTATTCCCAAATTAGGTCATATTTACAGACACCAAGGGTTATGACTTCGTGTCTTTTGGGGAGACACAATTCAACCCATAACAGTCTGTTCTCTGATCCCCTCAAATTCATGTCCTTCCCAC
>NW_005225925.1:0-222 GCF_000412655.1 Myotis brandtii
CTCTCTCTCTCTCTCTCCCCTTCTTCTCTCTCTAAAAATTAGTAAAAAACATCCTTGGGTGAGGATTAAAAAAAAATACAGGCCTTGGAGCCAGACTGCTTGTGTTGAAAACATGACTCCACCATTTACTCTCTGGATGATCTTAGAGAAGTCCTTCAAACATCTGAGCCTCCGTTTTATCATCCGTGAAATGGGGATATTAATGGCATCTAATCTCCAAAT
>NW_005225926.1:0-222 GCF_000412655.1 Myotis brandtii
TTTTAAAAACTGCACTCTATGTGTATATTTTTGATGATACAATTTACCTCTTTTTACATTGTGTGTTAATTAACAAATTATTGTAACTATAGTTATCTTTGATACTCTTGTCTTTTATCATTCACTAGAGGCCCGATGCACGAAATTTGTGCTACAGCCCCGGCCAGCCCTTGAAGCCCCGACTTTGTCCGGAAGGTTGTTCGGCTGTTCGGTCTAATTAGC
>NW_005225927.1:0-222 GCF_000412655.1 Myotis brandtii
GAGCTGGAAATCCCTTCAGCCCCAACCTCAGCACCAGCCAGCTGTGATCTCTCTCTGCTACTCACTGGCAGAGGCGATCTGAGTGTCCCTGTCGTCCTTTTTCTCCCCAGCGGCTGCTGCTTTGAGAAGGGAGCGGGATGGAGACAGCCACCCGCTATTCTCTCCAAGGCTGAGCGTCCGCTACCGAGAGGGCATTTTTGAATGTGTTTGATGTTACAATAC
>NW_005225928.1:0-222 GCF_000412655.1 Myotis brandtii
TGTTGCAGGTCCTCTCCCGCCTTCGTTTATGGTTATTCCATCAAAGCAAGTCACCTGGGGACATGCTCTGGCCAGTGAAGATGCCACTTGTCCCCGCTCTGGTTTCCTCTCGTTGAGCTACCTGAGCGAAACCTTAACTCGCCATTCAGGGTAAAGACCTCTGCCTTTCTCATCTGGCAGACCTGGGTTAGTACCACCCCTGACCTAACATTAAAAAAAAAA
>NW_005225929.1:0-222 GCF_000412655.1 Myotis brandtii
GTTCTGTTATCATTCTCACCTACCTTTGCTTGAGCTCTCCTAACAGCTATTGTTCGTTCAGCTCCTGTCTGGCCTGGACCCTAGGGAGTATGCTGATCTCCAAGCTATTATTTCCCTCTGTCTACTTGTCTTATAATTAACTTGCCCTGCACCCCTCCAGCTCTGATCTGCAGAACTCTTTGGGTCTAAATCTGAGTCCTCTATTAACCTGTTTCAGGAATA
>NW_005225930.1:0-222 GCF_000412655.1 Myotis brandtii
AGCAACATGAAATCATGACCATCATCATTTACTTTTTAAAAAAAACTTCTATATTAATTAACTATTTTATTAGCCTTAAATATCTTTATACTTAAAAATAAAATCAATTAATAAATTAAGGTAAAAGGAAGAAAATTTCTATCTTGGAAAGCTTTTTGTTAAAAGATCTTATATAATGATTAATTGAAACTAAAGAAGAATTATGACATGGAATATTAAAGA
>NW_005225931.1:0-222 GCF_000412655.1 Myotis brandtii
ACAGTGGCTGGGACAGCTGGTGGGAGGGAAGGAAGGGATTGGGCCCGTGACAGGAGCCTTCACCAGCCCTGGGCCAGGCACCCCCACCCGCCCCAGGTGCAGGAGGCTCCTCTCACCCACGTGCTCAGGGAGGCGCAGGGCGGGTTCCCGGTCCAAGGTGTGCACGAAGAAGCGGCCCACGGCCGGCTGCAGGGTGGTCTGCTGGGCCTCGGCGCGCCCCAG
>NW_005225932.1:0-222 GCF_000412655.1 Myotis brandtii
TCTATAAGTCAACTCTGACGAGTAAGAATATATATATATTTTTTACACTTGTAAAACATTGAGTCGTCCCAACACTCCTTTTTAAACCTTTTATTTGAAAATAATTTAAGGCTCACAAAGAAGTTGAAAAAATACTGGAGAGTTCTCAGGTACTCTTCCCCCATGATAACATTTTTACATAACCGTAGTTTAATTATGAAAACCAGGAATTGATGTGGCACC
>NW_005225933.1:0-222 GCF_000412655.1 Myotis brandtii
TAAATTTTGAACACAACTTTATTGAATGTTGGGTATGATAGGAAGTAAGTACAGGCAGAAAATATTTAAAAACTGCTATTTCCTATGTCTGCTTTCAAGGATCATAGGTCCAGATTCACGCTCCATAGGCCTCTGAGTGATCATTTCTCATTCTGTCTAACTCAAAAAGGCCACTTTACTTTATCTGTGGGAGCCTCTCTGACCTACAGTATATCCTTCACC
>NW_005225934.1:0-222 GCF_000412655.1 Myotis brandtii
TTGTAAACATTTATCCCTATGACTTCAAAACAAATATTTCATTTTCTTCTGGAAACAGTACAATATTTATTAGTTCTAGTTACTCACCACATTAATGAAGGAGAAGCCTATTTGAATAGAGAGAGGATGACCTGGGAATTCAGCTCAACCTTGGTATGATCTTATTTTAACTGTCACTTATTAGCTATCACTTGGCCTTTCTGTGCCTCAATTTTCTCATCA
>NW_005225935.1:0-222 GCF_000412655.1 Myotis brandtii
GATGGATGGTGGTAATGGTTGCACAACAATGTGAATGCACTTAATGCCATAGAACTGTACCTTTAAAAATGGTTAAAGTGGTAAATGTTATGTACATTTACCACAATTTTTAAAAAGAGGAGATATTTTTGTGTTCCTTGTATCTTTTAGAATAAGAATGTATTTATGAATTGCTAATGAAATATCAGGACAAATGGTGAAGAGAGCAGGAATCAGCAGAGG
>NW_005225936.1:0-222 GCF_000412655.1 Myotis brandtii
CGTAATATGTATGTGGTTCATATACATTATCCATAACCGTCCTAATAGTAAGTGCTAGTAATATCTCCATTTTACAGATGAGGGAACTGAGGCCGAGTGTGGTTAGATAACTTGTTCATGGTCACACACACAGCTAGTGGTGTGGCTAGAGTTTGTGTACTTGGCCACCAGACTGTTCTGCCTCTATGATTGGATGTGTCCTGGGTGATTCAGGAGGCACTT
>NW_005225937.1:0-222 GCF_000412655.1 Myotis brandtii
GGCTAGATGTTTCATATGCACTGTTTAAGATATTCCAAAATATATTTGGTTTCATTCATTCATTATATCAGTCAGTAAGTCAGTCAATGAGTGAAATATGTGCTAAATTCTGCCTATGTAACTATGTGCTGGGATTTGTAATAGGTGCTGGTGAAAAAGTTCCTGACTTCGGGGAGATTTTCACTTAATTTAGTGACTTAGAAAACTTTTTATTTTCATTTC
>NW_005225938.1:0-222 GCF_000412655.1 Myotis brandtii
CAGCCAACCCTGACCGTCTGCAGATGCAAATGGACGGTGCCTCTTTCCCAGCGGGAATTGGGGACCTGGGTGAGTGGTCAGAGCACTCAGACTCGCGATGTTCTCAGGGCAGGAACCCAGCGCCATGAGAACCTGAGCTCCTTCTTGCGAGCAAACTTAGCAGGCTCCTCAGAGGAGAGGCCCCTTTCTGTACATTTCAAGCGCTGGTTAAATCATTCGCAT
>NW_005225939.1:0-222 GCF_000412655.1 Myotis brandtii
CATTTTAATTTGTGAATTAAGATTTTTCTCATATTTTAAAATGTTTAACTCATTTTGAAGTGTTGACTATTAGGTGTTTATTCATTTGTTTGGTTTTTTATATACTTTTTGCTTTGTGGTTGTTTTTTGTAATCATATATGAGGAAGTGGGATTTCATCAGCTTCGGATCCTCAATTCTATTTTTCATTTTATTATAATTGTGTTTTGTAGATTTATGCAGT
>NW_005225940.1:0-222 GCF_000412655.1 Myotis brandtii
TGATGGTCAGATCCTGTAGTGAGATCAATGGGGTGATTGTTGGAGAATGGCTTAGCAGAGGGAGACCAGAAGCAGGCTGAGGAACAGAAAACACGAGCGCAGGCTGTGCCAGTGGGGGTAGCCAGGGGCAGGGAGACTCGATAAGTATTTAGATTGTCGGGATCAATGACCAGCTGCATGTGAAGGCGAGGATAACACCTGGGTTTCGGGTTGGGGCCCTGA
>NW_005225941.1:0-222 GCF_000412655.1 Myotis brandtii
TTTTGATAAGGCTCAAATAAGGTAGTAAAGATGAAAGAGCTTTTGAAGTCATGAAGCATCATACAATCAAAAGGGGTCCAAATTGTCCACACTAAAGTATTACTATTATATATAACACTAGAGGCCCGATGCACGAATTTGTGCACTGATGGGGTCCACCTGGCCCACCCTGATGGGGTCTGGTGGGGGGGAGGGGATGTGGGAGGTTGGCCGGCTGGCCCC
>NW_005225942.1:0-222 GCF_000412655.1 Myotis brandtii
TCCTGATAAAATTGCTTAAGCAATTTTCTGATAAATTGTAATAAGATTAAAGGCCCTTCTGGGAAACCAGCTTACTTCCTCTGCTGACTGACAGCCTGATGTCTAATGATCTTGGGTCCAGTTTAGTAATAATTATCCAAGTATTTCTTTACTATAAAGTATCCCTTCCAAGAAGGAAGCATCACGTTGGTTTGTTGAGGCCTCTTCAGTTGTGAGATTTAA
>NW_005225943.1:0-222 GCF_000412655.1 Myotis brandtii
AGCCGGAGGGTCCCGCCAGAAGGGGTCCTGCCTCCAGCCCGGATTGGGGTCTACGCAGTAGGTTCTCATGCGCAGTTGGTTCCTTGTCAGTTTCACTCAGCGGCCTGTCCATCTTGTTATGACAGGTTCGGGGGGGTTCGCACCGTCCGTGTCCTGGACGGAATTTCTGCCTAAATGAAGTGGAAATGGGGTACGGTTTGCAGCCAGCTGGCGTGTCCCCTC
>NW_005225944.1:0-222 GCF_000412655.1 Myotis brandtii
CCAGGGGTGATCAGAAAGCCGCCGTGCTCTAGGGCTGTGAGCAAGGCTGAGGGTGGGAGCAGGTAAGATCTGTGAGGCTGGTGGCGACCAGATCATGGTGCCTTACAGGCCATGGCTTCGTTCAGAAGTGCTCCACGGCCGGAAGTACACTTAGAGTCGTGCTTCTAGGGAGGGTGACAGGTCACTCTGGGGTGGCCGGGAAGAAGGGCTTGGAAGGGGTCA
>NW_005225945.1:0-222 GCF_000412655.1 Myotis brandtii
ATGTGTCCAGATTCTCTGGCCTAATATATCTTTGAAAATAAAAATTAGAACATGTGAGAGAAAGAAAAAAAACCTTTACTAGTTATTAATTTGATGTTGTGTGAGAAACTTTTTCGGTTCACACTCAAGAAAACATATTTTTAATGAATGATACATTTACACAAAGGTGAATGTGCAAATAACACACACAAACACATACGAACAAATACATATACACCAATA
>NW_005225946.1:0-222 GCF_000412655.1 Myotis brandtii
GGGCTGACTCTAAAAGACTTAGGGAATAGATGATGACCCACACATCCTTCTCATTCACAGATTGGGTGAGGATTGCTGACATACAGGAAAAGACAATGGCAACATTTTTGTACTCTCCTTCCTTTTTAGTATAAACTAGAAAAGGTTACTTAAATTTAATATAATTTTTTTCGCTGGAAAAATAATCTTTTAAAAAATATATATTTTATTGATTTCAGAGAG
>NW_005225947.1:0-222 GCF_000412655.1 Myotis brandtii
AATTAAAGAATAAACAGTTGAAATAGTCATGAAAATTTTTAAAATAATGCAATTGTTCCCATATTGTTATGCATATAAAATAACTTTTGCCCGGTTGGTATGGCTCAGTGGTTGAGCGTCGGCCTATGAAGCAGGATGTCAAGGTTTGATTCCCCGTCAGGGCATGTGGCCAGGTTATAGGCTCGATCCACAGTGTGGGCATGCAGGATTCCCTCTCATCAT
>NW_005225948.1:0-222 GCF_000412655.1 Myotis brandtii
TGGGGGTGGAGTCGGTTCACTCCACTGAGGCTGCCTCCTTTGGTCAGCATTGCGTGGGGTCATGATTTCTGGGGGTGGCCTGGGTGTTCTCTTTCTCCATGAGCGTGTTTCAGGAGTCCGGGCTGCCTGGACCAGACGGGGTGGGTTGGTAGGCAGAGGCATGATAGGAAGATCTGTCTCAAATTTACCACGTGTTCGAAGGCTGTACCTTCCAAAGGAAAG
>NW_005225949.1:0-222 GCF_000412655.1 Myotis brandtii
CAAGGCAGACTGCTCCCCAAATGCCAGGATAAGAAATGGCCTACTCACAGTGCTAATCCCCCTCTGAGATACCTCATTCTTCCCAGGAAGAGTGTTCTATTTCTTGGGGGGGAGGAGGGGTGGTGGTGGTGGTAATCTTTCTGGCTTCAATCTGAGGGGAAATACCCGCACCACACACACAGCAATGGAGGAAGAAGATGGGATAAACCAATGGGAGCTGCT
>NW_005225950.1:0-222 GCF_000412655.1 Myotis brandtii
CTGGTCTAATTCATGGAAAGTTAGGGCAAGACCATCGCGTTCAGTCTCCTCACCCTGCAGAGGAGGACTCTGAGCCCTGGAGAGGGAAGTGCCTGGTCCTGGGTGGGGTCACACAGCCAGTTAGAAGCAGAGCCCGCGCTCTCAGCCTTTCACGGGTAGGTAGGAAATGGTCCCTCCCTGCGGCGGGTGATAGCAGGGGTACTGTTGGGGCAGCAACACCTT
>NW_005225951.1:0-222 GCF_000412655.1 Myotis brandtii
AGGACTCCTCATATTCTGATTAGTACACCCTGCACTTTATCTAGAGTCCTGTCCATGTTTTCTCTGACACCCTCTTATTTCCTTTACTACATTTATTGCAATCTGCTCTCACCTTTTCTATTTGTTTAGTTATAATCTGTCATACCCATTGGAATACAAGTTTGGTGAAAGCAGGTCCCACCCTGTCAGGGGGCTATTTCTCTATCCTGATTTAGTTGTCAC
>NW_005225952.1:0-222 GCF_000412655.1 Myotis brandtii
AGGTCAGGATAACAATATAGTCTCCTTTTACCTGGCCTCTCAGAAAACATGAAAAAAAACACGTAGAGCTACAAGTCTTAAAAAAGTAGGAACTCTTGTACCAGAGCAGCAAAGTGCGGTTTCTGTATCAATTGCCTAGATAACAGAATAAAATAGTTACTCTGATGTGAAAGTGAAACCTCTCAGGGCTTGTTCATTTCAAGCTGAGTTCTTTGACATTTT
>NW_005225953.1:0-222 GCF_000412655.1 Myotis brandtii
CCAAAGGGTCCTGGGTTTGATTCTGGTCAAGGGCATGCCAATCAATGTGTTTCTCTGTCTTTCCCTCTTTCCTTTATTCAAGTAACCATTGGCATAGTAACCAATAAATTTCATATTTACTTTCCCTTCAGGTCTTAAACGTTTTGTATTTTATTGTGGAATAAATCAGGGTTAATAAAAATGAATTTGAAACATACAACTTGTTCAGTACACTGGAAAATT
>NW_005225954.1:0-222 GCF_000412655.1 Myotis brandtii
GGCCGGGGTGGGGGCCTCCGCGGCCATGGTGTGCACGACCTGGGCAGAGCTCCCCCGCCTCTCTGACCGCAGGCTCCTCTTCTGTGGAACAGGGGAAGCCGGAAGCCTCACCGTTTGGAGATTAGATGAGATACGTGTCACCGGTTGCTTAGCAGTGCAAGCGTTTGCTCCATATCTGTCTCTCCGTCTGCCCAGTGGGTGCCTGGCACACAGGAGACACTC
>NW_005225955.1:0-222 GCF_000412655.1 Myotis brandtii
AAATCCAATAAAATCGGTGTCCCTTTTAAAAAGTAAAGATTTGGACACAGACATGCACTCACACAGGAAGATGCCCTGTGAAAACAGAGGCAGAGATCTGTGTCTATATACTGAGGAACACCAAAGATTACCACCAGAAGTTAGGATTTTGCATTTTACATTTTATTTCCAACCTCCAGTATCTGATCTGGTCCTGTTAAATTTTATGTAGTCAATAAATAT
>NW_005225956.1:0-222 GCF_000412655.1 Myotis brandtii
CAACTCACTCAACCACATGCTGTTACGTGGTGAAGCGAGCATAATAAATATGAGGGTCCTAGTTCTAACACTCACTCGCTGAGTGATATTGGTCAAGACTCTTAAACTCGTATGGTCTTAGATTCTCCAGCTACGAAATGGGAATGAATAGGACTCATTTCGGAATATGAGCAATCCATGTGAAAAACAACAACATTGTCTACTGCAAAGAGTATGTGTTTA
>NW_005225957.1:0-222 GCF_000412655.1 Myotis brandtii
AAGCAACTTGGTGGCAACCGTCATTGGTGAAGCATCTTGAGAGGAAGCAGGCTGCCAGGGAATCAGAGTCAGGTTGTGGTCATGCTGCTCTGTCCCATTTGGAGTCTCTCTTTCCATTGATAGTCTTGGAGGGTTTTATTTTTATTTTTAAAAAAGTGGGGAGTTCCTTTCATCGGGGGGGGGGAGGGTGGCCTGAGATCATAGTTGATCTCAATTCCCTTG
>NW_005225958.1:0-222 GCF_000412655.1 Myotis brandtii
GAATGATTTTCCAGCTGATTTTTCTTATGTGAGTACAGATGTGGGAATCCCCTACAGGTAGGAGAATGGAAATGCCAATGTGTTACCATCTGAACTTATATTTGTAGAAGCACCTTCTCAAATGCCGTGAACTGTGGAGCTGTATCACTTCCTCCACAAGCCTTTCAGCATTTTGCAACCAATATAAGTTTCCTAGGTATTTTTCCATATGGAAATGATGGA
>NW_005225959.1:0-222 GCF_000412655.1 Myotis brandtii
ATTGATATGTCAGTGTTTAAGGAAAATGATAGTGCGATAGTATTTTCATTAATTATTTGATACATTTTGGAAAGTAAGATGTTTTCCTAGAATAGGAAATATAAATAGAACAAGTTAGATATAATTATTCTGACATATCAAATTTCATCATGTCAACGGGAAATAAAAGTTAAATGTTTGCAGTATTAAATAATAGTTTTACTACCTTTATTTCTAACATTT
>NW_005225960.1:0-222 GCF_000412655.1 Myotis brandtii
GCTGTCCCCCATTTTCCACCCTTTGCCTTCCTCCACCAGGTTCCTGCCCTACCCCAGGCCTTCACCCCACTATTGTCTGGGTCTGTGGGCTATGCATATATGCATATAAATTCTTTCGTTAATCTCTTCCTATCCTTCCTCCCTTCCTTCCCTTTGAGATCTGTCAGTCTGTTCCAAGCTTCTATGGCTCTGGACCTATTTTGTTCATCAGTTTATTTTGTT
>NW_005225961.1:0-222 GCF_000412655.1 Myotis brandtii
TAGATCCTTTTTAAAAATTGAGGTGAAAATTGATGGACATTTGGGTTCTTTCTGATCTAGTTCTCTAGAACTTTTAAGAAAATTTATAATTTTATTTAAGTAGCTAAAAATGTAATAGAATCTAAATCAGAGTTACAAACACAATGCTCTCACTTAATCTTTTTACATTTTTGGTTGATACTTTACAAAAATATTTGTTTTAATAATATTATAATATATATA
>NW_005225962.1:0-222 GCF_000412655.1 Myotis brandtii
GTCGCCACCGCAGGCCTCATTAGCGCCCGAGAGGCCGAGGGTCCTGCAGAAGCGGGGGCCTCCCCAGCACAGAGCCGCATGACAGGTGTGACCCCAGACATCTCCCGCTACACGCTCCTTCCTGCTCCCCCTCAGCGTCACCTCAGCACGGACCCTTCCCCGAACCTGGCCTCCATGCTGGGCATGATGCCGGGCATGCATTTGTTGTCACTGTGCTAGAGG
>NW_005225963.1:0-222 GCF_000412655.1 Myotis brandtii
GTGCTGGCGACCCCTTGCCGGCGTGTTAGGGCCTGGGCCTTGCTTGTGTGCTCTCCGCAGCGCCGCTCCCGGGCCGGTCCGCTGGCTCAGTGCATGCAAGTCCCACCCCAGCCCACGCTCTGCTCCCCTTAGTAATTTAATGTCTTAGTGAATGGGTGGGATGATTTCTTCTGGATAAATGACACGTCTTGGTATCGCAGGTCCTATTGTCCATAACATCAG
>NW_005225964.1:0-222 GCF_000412655.1 Myotis brandtii
TAATGTCAGCATACTGGCACTGGTCAGTGCTAGCCCAGTTCCTGCAGTTGGTCGATCTGCATCAACCGAAGTCACGGTCAAGGCTGTTTATTGTACAAGCAGGAACTGGAACTACTAATGCTTGCAATACACTTATAAGGAAACTGTCAGTGTATGAGTTCCTTTTAATCAATTTGTTCGTACACTTTATTCTAATTCCATTTCATGGTTAGTCAGAGTAGT
>NW_005225965.1:0-222 GCF_000412655.1 Myotis brandtii
TATAAGTTATATTTCTACCTTCATTATCTTTGGAAATACAAGTTAATTTTACTGTGACATATTCTAGAAAATAAATCTGATACCCTTGCTTACAACCTTCATCAACATCACTGCTTTGCTCTCTTATATACTTTCTAATATATATTTCACTAATAGCTAAGTCCTTATACATCAAAAATTCAGGTTGTTTCCTTTTTTTAGATGTTAAAAGTAAAAACTGAA
>NW_005225966.1:0-222 GCF_000412655.1 Myotis brandtii
GAGAGCTAGTATGCTACATAGACCATCGGCACATACTTATTGTATTTCTGTAATTATGCTGATTGATCAGAAAGGCTACGAACTCTTCCTTTGGACTTCCTGACATTTTAAGGATCAGTAAAAGCTGAGATCCTTCCCCAGATAGAAAACACATAAAGAAGTTAAAGCAAGGGTAAAATGCAGCATATTTTTTTAAATATATTTTATTGATTTTTTACAAAG
>NW_005225967.1:0-222 GCF_000412655.1 Myotis brandtii
TATAATGGAATATGACTCAAGCATAAAAAAGGATGAAATCTTGCCATCTGCAACATGGAATGACCTAGAGGGTATTGTGCTGAGTAAATAAGTCAGACAGAGGAGGGCAAATACTATGTAATATCACTTATATATGAATCTATAAAACAAAATTAATGAACAAGCAGAATATAAACAGACTCGTAGATGCAAAGAACATTTTGATGGTTGCCAGATAGGTGA
>NW_005225968.1:0-222 GCF_000412655.1 Myotis brandtii
TGGGGAGTCACACTCCTTCAGACCTCAAATCCGGTTCTTCCACCTACTAGCTGCATGATCTTACACAGATTACCGTTTGTTTGTTTTTGGTCACAGTTCCTCCTCCATAGATGGGGATAACAATTCCTCAAGGAGTAGTTACAGGGTGTAAAATAGTGTAATTATTTTACTGGTCAGTGTTGCTTAGTGGTTGAGCGTTGATCTATGAACCAGGAGGTCATG
>NW_005225969.1:0-222 GCF_000412655.1 Myotis brandtii
GTCCCACTGCATCCCAGATGCTGGGCAACAGGGAGCCGGCGCGAGGGCCCGGGGGCTGGTCATTCCCGCCGCCCCCCGCTCCCACCTCCCGAGGGAGGAAGGAAAGAGCCAGCGCTGTGTCTTCAAGCTCACGGGGAAGGGGCCACTCGGTCCCACCTCCATTTTTCCAACGAAACATGTGACGTGCGGCCAGTGCTCCCTTACGGAGGTGCCACGGTCGCC
>NW_005225970.1:0-222 GCF_000412655.1 Myotis brandtii
TTTTTTTAATATGAAAAAACAAATCAGCACATTTCTAGGCTGATGAGGCTGATCCAGAAAAGAAAACATTGATGTGGCAGGAGAGAGAAGGGAGGCTTTCTGGGGCTATGTCCCTGCGTGAGTGTGGAGAATGTCACTAGGTACATAGGAGGAGAGGTTGGCTGGCCCCAGGAGCAGGGACAGTTGTCTATAATAAGAGAGGGCAGGCACAGTAGGTGAGCA
>NW_005225971.1:0-222 GCF_000412655.1 Myotis brandtii
AAAGAATTCACATGGAACATATGAATTCAATAAATATGTAGTAATATAATAACAACCAAAAATACATATTTCTTTAATTTTGGAGGCAATGTGGTATATTAGTATGAGACAAGATTCTGATATTTGACTGGGGTTGATACTAGCTTTGATCCTTGTTAGCTGTGTACCTATGAGTAAGTCATTAAATATTTCTATACCATAGTTTCCTAATATGCAAAAATT
>NW_005225972.1:0-222 GCF_000412655.1 Myotis brandtii
CTGATGACCGTCACCTCCTCTCCTGATCCCCACCAGGACCCTCAGGCCTGGGCTGGGGCAGGGAACTTGGGATGGGGGGGCAACAGATGAGGCCCCTTTCCCAGGGAACTGAGGGCTGGCTCCCTCCTTGGAGGCGGCCAACCTTCCGTGGTCCCTCCCCCTTGGCTGGCCAACCTCCTGTGGTTCCCCCCCACTCTGTGTACGAATTCATGCACTGGGCCT
>NW_005225973.1:0-222 GCF_000412655.1 Myotis brandtii
GTCAGTAAAAACATATTTAGGAAATAAAATAAAATGATGGCTGAGAAGATAAAAAATACAAATTGTTGAAAGTATATCAATTCTTTAAATCCAAAATATGTTATAATGTAAAATACAATGGACTAAATATGTATATAAAATATTTTTAACATCTTAGTTTTTTTCTTTTTAAAATTTTTTTATTTTTCCAAGAAACTAGAAACACCAATCAGAAAGGATATA
>NW_005225974.1:0-222 GCF_000412655.1 Myotis brandtii
GGGAAGGAAATTCTGACATATGCACAACATGGATGAACCTTGAAGATAGTGTGCTATGTGAAGTACCAGCCATACACTGCAGGACAAATGTTGTTTGATTTCACTTATATGAGGTCCCTAGAGTAGTCAAATTCATAAACACAGAGAGGAGAGGGCAGCAGCCAGGGGCTTGGGGAGGAGGAGGAGGAGGGGAGTTACTGTTTAATGGGGACAGACTTCCAG
>NW_005225975.1:0-222 GCF_000412655.1 Myotis brandtii
GAATTTGATATAATTTAACTTCAGCTCTGAGAGGTAACTAGAGACCATATCTTCATTCACAAATTTACCTTTGGGGAAACAGGCATTTTTTTCACAAAGGTAGAGAGCTAGGCCACAGTGAAACCCACCTGAAGGGGGTGCTGTAGAGATGCCTCTGGATTCCCTATGCTCATTCTTATGCCCTACTCCTGGCTTTGGCCTGTTTTTCCTGTTAACAGATAT
>NW_005225976.1:0-222 GCF_000412655.1 Myotis brandtii
AAGAACTGCAACGTCACCATTTCCATAACTGGTACCATCTTACTGTCAACGACTGCCACTCCTGTTGACAAAGGGAATTGGAGGAAAACACCTAAATGTGGCCATGGATGATCACACAATTTGTTTCCGTTTGAAATGTCTCTTTTGTTTTTATGTGGCCTCTTTGGCATAGATTTTAACTCAAAATTGGAACTCCCTGTCAAGCAGGTCTTCACCCTGGCT
>NW_005225977.1:0-222 GCF_000412655.1 Myotis brandtii
TCTCCATTGCTCTAGGTTGGGGATCCCTGTGAGGGGTGGAGACTCCACGCTCCTAGGGGGAGGGGATTTTGCAACCATGATATCCCTCCAGTTTTTCAGCCCCTGCCACACCCGAGTGCAAGGGCTGTTCCCTTTAGTGTCTCTACCCTCCCTCCCATTCCTCGGGTGGCTTCTTCTGTAATCTTGGGTTGTACTGTTTCAGTTCAGCTAGCCTTCAGTTGG
>NW_005225978.1:0-222 GCF_000412655.1 Myotis brandtii
AAAGAGAATACATTTCAGTATGTACCTCACCCAATTTTTCAACAGGGACTGCATATTACAAAATTTACAAAAATTCAGTTTATAAAGTAAGAATATTACATGCATGTTTCCCCCTTTATTTCTATTACACAATTTTAATATGATTGATTACAGTGTACTTTGTACATTTGAGTAGTATATTCTAGAGTTGGATGATTTTCATCTAGAAAGAAATCCTTCTGT
>NW_005225979.1:0-222 GCF_000412655.1 Myotis brandtii
CTTTATTAATTGTACTTTTATAATTATGTTTTCATATTTATAGTCATTAGTAACTAATTTTCTTCTAAGTTACTAAAAGTTGGTACTGTCTGAAAATCATATTTCATGTAAAGATGTGTTTCAGCACCTCTTAAACTAACGTTAGGAAACAGAATTTGCCCAGCCAATGTGGCTTAGTGGTTTAGCATTGACCTATGAACCGGGAGGTCATGGTTCGATTCC
>NW_005225980.1:0-222 GCF_000412655.1 Myotis brandtii
ATGCCTTCTTGATGTCATCAAAGGCCTGCTGTTGGCCGTTACCCCACTCAAACGGGGCACCCTCTCTAGTCAGAGGATAGAGGGGAGCGGCCAGGGTAGCGAACCCGGGGATCCATAAGCGGCAAAACCCCGCAGTCCCTAAAAATTCTCGCACCTGACGGGGTGAGCGAGGAACGGGTATCTGAGTCACAGTCTGTTTCCTGGCCTCCGTTAGCCACCTCT
>NW_005225981.1:0-222 GCF_000412655.1 Myotis brandtii
AGGCACAGATAGGCCTTCACAGGATAAAAAGAAAACCGTTCAGGCCTGTCAATATTTAAAAGCCAAACCTATAACACTGTATTCATTTACAGTCTTTATCGTAGCCTTTCCATCTGTGTCCCCGAAATCTTCACTGTCCTGCCACAGGAAACTGCCTTCCAGTCTCACTTCAGTCACTTCTTTTTTGCACTGAACAAGTCTGACACAGATCAGTTCTGTTGC
>NW_005225982.1:0-222 GCF_000412655.1 Myotis brandtii
GGGGGACAATTCCTTCCCTGATTCAGCTGAGGACATCCCTCTCTAAGAGTTTATCTTTCCCTTTGTATGGATGATGAAATTGCCTCCACCCCACTAGGTGTCCCTCCTTAAATTCCTATGTTTAAGCTCCAACCCCTCATGTCTTGGAGGTGATTGGGAATGGGGGCTTTCGGGAGGTGGTGAGAGTGAGCCTCAGGATGGAATCGGTGCCTTTATAGGAAG
>NW_005225983.1:0-222 GCF_000412655.1 Myotis brandtii
CTCCCTTGCCCCACAGGAGGCGCCGGGCGAGTTAGGGGTGAGGGGTTCGCGCGCGAGGGAGACAAAGGGGGTGCCCTGCGCCCACGTCCCTTCTAAAGCGTCTTAAACCGGCCCCCGATCCAGCAGAAGCGGCGGGAGGGTCTCTCCACGGGCGCGCAGACCCCGCCCCACCCCCAGCCCGGACTCCGCGTGTCCAGGACGACGCTGACCCGGGAGTTGGGG
>NW_005225984.1:0-222 GCF_000412655.1 Myotis brandtii
TTGCTACACTTTGTCTCTTGTTTAAAATATTTCCTTCAAGAAGACAAGAACCAAGTCCCCGTATCACCAATAACAATTAGGCACAAAATAAAAATATATAATACTCCCAAACTCTTATGTAAAATATATAGTACTCCCAAACTCTTCTTATCACTTTAACTTGTCCCTGGTGCCTTGATGCCATATGTTCAATGGGCTCTGCCACGTGGAGAATGCTTGCTT
>NW_005225985.1:0-222 GCF_000412655.1 Myotis brandtii
AGGTACTTGCCCTTGACCAGAATCGAACCTCGGACCCTTTGGTCCTTGGGCGGACGCTCCATCCACTGAACCAAAATGGCTAGGGCAAGAACTTATTTCTTATTTGATTTGAAGAAGTGGTTGGTAGACTTCTGTGTTTTAGACACCAAGGATATAAGGATGAGTTTGACAATTTCCCTGCATGGTAGGCACTCCTTGCCAAGCACTGGGAACAAAGAACCA
>NW_005225986.1:0-222 GCF_000412655.1 Myotis brandtii
AGCATTAGGAGTGAAGGGGCCCTGGTCTTTCCTCTTCATGCCTCTGGTTAGCAAGAACCCGTGAAGTGGAGGGTTTGAGAACGGGGCTTTACAAGCTGATAGTGGAAACTACAGAGTCAAGTTCTCAGAGAGAATTTGAAGGCTGGAGGGTTTGGTTTGTGTATTTACACATTTAGAGCCTTCTAGCTTTTGTTTCGGTGGTGTGTGTGTGTGTGGGGGGGG
>NW_005225987.1:0-222 GCF_000412655.1 Myotis brandtii
GTGGTTTGTGACGTCCATTTTAATGACAATAAATACTAAATTTCAGTTTGAGGTTAGTGAAACTAAAGATGTAGTATTTTTTTCCATCCAAATTCCTGGATCCCCTTACATTCTTTCTACCCCTGAGTTTAATGATATGTGATGCCAAAAGGTCATCGAACAGCATCAAAAAAATCCACATCATCATTTCCACATTCAATTTCACCACATCTGATTTTATTC
>NW_005225988.1:0-222 GCF_000412655.1 Myotis brandtii
CTTTGAATGAATAGATTACAGGAACTTCTGAGACCATAACCCTTGCACAGCCCCTAGGAGGAAGGACGTCTGGCAGAAGGGCAAAGAGCAAGGCCATAAAACAACCACTGGCAGCACGCTCCACATATGCATCAGCAGAAGCTGCCCATGGCCCATCCCCGATATTGTGTTATCAGAAGCCGCCTGTAATGCAGTATAGACATGAGTGTCCACCAAGGCCTG
>NW_005225989.1:0-222 GCF_000412655.1 Myotis brandtii
GCTGCCCTCGGCTGGCTCCCCTCGAGCTGGCTCCCCTTATGGTGCCAAGGTAGCAGCAACAAATCCAGCCATCGCATCCTGATATGACCGTGTCCAGAAAAAAAAAGGGGGGGGGGACTGGAGTGGAGGTGTGGAGGTTAAGAGCGTTGTCTCTGGAGTCAAACAGCTTTCCATCCTAGGTGTACGGCCATAGGCGAGTTAGGAGGATGCCAAGCTATAGGA
>NW_005225990.1:0-222 GCF_000412655.1 Myotis brandtii
CCTGTCCGAAATGTCAATACAGTAGTCTTAGTCTCCCTTTCACTTACCGCGGTTTCAGTTACCATGGGCAATGTGGTTTGCAAATATAAAATGGAAATTCCAGAAATGAATAATTCATAAGTTTTTAAATGGGATGTCTTTCTGAGAATCATGATGTAATCGCAAGCCATTTTGTTCCATTCTGCCCCCTATATGAATCATCCCTTTGTCCTCATATCCCCA
>NW_005225991.1:0-222 GCF_000412655.1 Myotis brandtii
GAGGGAAGCTGGGGCTTGATCCTCCATCTCCCAGAGATTCTGCTCAGAAAATTCTATTACCCTTTTTCTTTCCCCTGCTTCTTTTTCTTTCTCTTCCTCCTTTCTCTCAAAATCTCTGCCTTCTCAAGTTGAAACCAAATAATTACTTTTCAGTTTTCCTTATTTTAACTCTAAATGTTTAAGCCTTTTGAAGGCTATGAATTTCCCTCAGAGTACTGCTTT
>NW_005225992.1:0-222 GCF_000412655.1 Myotis brandtii
CATTGGCTAAACATCACAAGAGTTTCTTTCTTGCTCCAGCAAAGATGGCGCTGGTCCAAGCGAACTTCGAGATCCCGTCTGGCTTCTGTTTGGTGACTCTACCCTCCACGAAGGGGATGATGAGCTGGAGAACCTGGCAGAGGCCTTTTGCTGCCTCAGAAAGGAAGTGACCTTCCCTTCTGATTATATTCCATTGGCCAGAGCTAGTCACATGACCCTGAC
>NW_005225993.1:0-222 GCF_000412655.1 Myotis brandtii
GGCTTCGTGGCTGCATCCCAAGGCTTCTCAGCTCGCCTGCTGAGAGGGGACGGGGTCCTTCCTGTTGTGAGGAGGCTCTGTGGAGCTGCGTGCCCAGGAAGCTTTGCTGCCACGCCGGGGAGATGCTCACGGAGCTCCCAGGACCAATCCCGGGTCCTGCAGGACAGAGCTCGGTGCTGAGTCACCCCCCCCTCCCCCCCACGCCTGGAGCTGGGAGAGCTG
>NW_005225994.1:0-222 GCF_000412655.1 Myotis brandtii
CTCTAGAAGCCCCCAGAGAGCAGTGAGCAGATTGGCTGAGGCTGGGGTGGCCTGGGGAGTCCCCCCCAGTCTTTGTTCCTTAGGAGCCTCCATGACCTTCACATGACCCTGAGGGGGGTGAGGTAGAGGGAAGGCTCCTCAATAATGACGAACTAAATTTTCCACCAGCTGGTGGCTAAGGTTTCGTCCTTTTCTTAATCAAAAGAAAATGAGGCAATGAGC
>NW_005225995.1:0-222 GCF_000412655.1 Myotis brandtii
TTTCTCATTTTACTTATTTGGGTCCTCTCTCTTTTTTCCTTAATGAGTCTGGTCAGCATCCCTCAGATTAGAGTTTGGGGAAGATCTATGAAAGGTCCAAGTCTCCATGAAGTCTACCTCCACCTGTCAGCTAGCTATTCTGCCTCCCCTGAGGTTGTCTGATCTTCCTCCAGAGCCTTCTAAAAAAGGCTCTAAAGTGGGCCCAGACTGGCTGTGACCTGT
>NW_005225996.1:0-222 GCF_000412655.1 Myotis brandtii
GCAAACTTACTAAGTTATGGTAATTGCTGGATCCTTCATACTGGTTTGCTGTGTTAATTTTAAGTTACATACATTGTATGGTTGTATCTAGTTAACATTGTTGAATAGTCAGTCTGAGTTAAACAATAACACGTTTGATTAATCTTCGGAGTATAGAAAATGTAAGAAATACTGTTTTATGTGTGGTAAAAATTTTTAAGTAGGTTATTGGTAACTGCCTTT
>NW_005225997.1:0-222 GCF_000412655.1 Myotis brandtii
TCCCTCAAACCATCCCCAGCCCTCCCTCTTACTCATATGCAGCCCCCACCCCCACCCCAGCCAGCCCCAGACCTCTCCAGATGCTAATCCCAGTCTTGCTCTGACCTTAATCAAGGAGACGCCGATTCCTATGAGTAATACTGTCCCGCCCGTGGCTAGCACAAACGCACCGGGCCCCGATGCCCATATTTTCAGACCACTTGCTCCCTATATGGAGGAAGA
>NW_005225998.1:0-222 GCF_000412655.1 Myotis brandtii
TAATATGTCCCCGGCAAACCACCGCTCTCGGGGAAGGGATGGTTTTTGCAAATGATGCTTTTTCTTCCCTCTCCTTTACTTTTTTAATTATAATAAATGCTCTGACCTTTTCTCTGGTGCAATGGGGACTTCATGATCTTGGTTGTTTGAGTACAGCAGTTTCTTAAATGTACAGCCAGTGATAGGGAGTTTAGAGAGTGACAGTTCCCATTAAATAAGAAA
>NW_005225999.1:0-222 GCF_000412655.1 Myotis brandtii
TGTTCTCTAGGTATGGTTGACCTCTAGTGGTCAAAAATAAAACTCAGAAATCTAATGGCCGAGAAAAAAATTTGAAAAAAAAGGCTTGGGTGAATTTATTTGCAAAACAATAAACACATAAAATCATTGTTCTACAAAGATCCTGTTGTACTTAATCTTCTGTGTTCAGTTTCTTACCAATGGGGTTTAATGACATATATGTATTATGAGTTCACTTAGAGT
>NW_005226000.1:0-222 GCF_000412655.1 Myotis brandtii
CCGCCCACGTGGGAACTCCTTGCACATCTGTGATCACATCTGCTCCTCACAGTGACTGCGGGGGAGGTGTGACGGCCCGGCTGAACCGGGGAGGTGGCCGGGCCCATGGGGGTTATGTGACTTGTCCAGATCGTAGCTCAGTGTCAGAACCAGGGTCCCAGCACACCCGTGTGACCCCACCATCGGGGCTGCCGGCCCCACACCGGGAGCAGAGGGGAGCTC
>NW_005226001.1:0-222 GCF_000412655.1 Myotis brandtii
TATATGGAGTCAGTGTGTATCAGATGCGGTTAAGAATGCAAAATGAATGAGCCTTGGTCCCTAAAATGATCCATTTTGGGGGTGATACAGACATATAGAGAATTCCAGCTTGGAAAAGGAGATGAAAATGGCATGCATAGGGGCTGGGTACCTAGAGAAGGGGCTGTTAGCTGGCCCAAGGAACAAGTAGAAGACTCTTCCTTCAAGGAGATACTGCCAGAA
>NW_005226002.1:0-222 GCF_000412655.1 Myotis brandtii
TTCCAGATTTAAGCAGGAATCAAAAATATTTCAAAAATATTAACTTTTATGAAATATACTTGATGCAAAAATATTTTTATCTCGGTGTGAACATTCTACTGAGCCATGGTTTAGCCTCTCTGATCCAGGTATTTCTAAAAGTATTTTGTTAGATTTGCTAGTTTCTACAAACAGACTCAATTTAGTATTAAAAGGCAAGAGATAGTTCAACAGACATATATA
>NW_005226003.1:0-222 GCF_000412655.1 Myotis brandtii
AAAAAAATATTTTTAAAAAAGAAAAAAGAAAAGACAGTCCCCTGGGGGGCAGGGGAGGACCCCATCAGAGCAGAGGAGTGGTCCCCGCTATGGACACAGTATAAAGGCCTCGTTTGCATTCTTGTTTCTGTTCTCACTCTCATCCCCACAGCAACTATATCCGAGGAAAAACGTGTGCTTTTTTGGCATTGGGATTGGGGATTTCAGATCTTATTCTATAAA
>NW_005226004.1:0-222 GCF_000412655.1 Myotis brandtii
TTACCCAGAAGGTTCTTCACAATTTCTTTGATCACTCGGTAGCGATTGAGCAGTTTGCAGACATTCTGAGCCCGACTTCCTGCGCCTGGAGATGGCTTCCAGGAATATCCTTGGAAACTCAGGAAATCTGATCCTTGATATGCCCCATTTAAGAAGGCTTCAGGGGCCTTCCCAGGATGCATTGTACAGCCGGATGATATCTGGATCACAAAGGGATCTGAG
>NW_005226005.1:0-222 GCF_000412655.1 Myotis brandtii
CCCTGGCCCAGTGGCTCAGTTGATTGGAGTGTTGTTCCATGCACTCAAAAACTGTGGGTTTGATCCCAGGTTAGGGCTGGATCAGGGTGGGAGACAACTGATTGGTGTTTCTCTTTCACATCGATGTTTCTTTCTCATTCTCTCTCTCAAATCAATAAAAACATATCCTCAGGTAGGGATTTTTTAAAAAAGAACAGTATTCACACATATTAGCCAGGATGG
>NW_005226006.1:0-222 GCF_000412655.1 Myotis brandtii
CTCACCCACCCCACACCTGCCCCGCCCTGCGCCCCTCGGAGGCCCGGTAACCGCTCAGGTGACGCACATTCCCACGCCCCCCACAGGGGCTCCTCCCCTCCAGTTACGGGGTCCCCTCCCTCCGGCAAAGGTACCTCCCAGCCCCCCAACCCCAGCAGCCCCGCTGCAGGCTCCGGAGACCCCACGGGAGGGAGGCGAGCCCTGCGGGGACCAGGCCTCTCA
>NW_005226007.1:0-222 GCF_000412655.1 Myotis brandtii
GCCCCGTCTCACAGAGGAGGGAGGAGCCATGACCCCTAGAGTGGCCAGGGTGGGTGGCAGGGCTGGGTGGGGGGCCCGTCAGCCCTTCTCAGTGAGGATGGGGGACGGGGCAGCCAGGGGACTTTTGACAAGAGGAGGACCAAGGGACACTTTTTGGGTCTGGGCTGTGCCCTGGCAGGGGGGCCGGCGAGCAAGCTGTGAGGGGGTTCCCGGAGCCGGGGG
>NW_005226008.1:0-222 GCF_000412655.1 Myotis brandtii
AACCTTGGAAGATGAGAGAGCTGCCAATAGACTGGAGATGGTCAAATATTCTTATTTCAAAGAGTTTGTATTGTGACAGTCCTGGTTATGCTAGTCCATTTTCATCTCTTTGAAATAAAAATATTTGGAGCTGAGGGTGACATGAGAAAAATCTGAGAGAAATAGCTAACGTGATGGATGATACTCTTCCTCAGGTTCAAAAATATTCTCAGAAGCACAGAG
>NW_005226009.1:0-222 GCF_000412655.1 Myotis brandtii
AGAAATGCCTCAGCTCTTCACATGTGAATGAAGTTTACGAAATCTTTTGGTTGAAAGGTGCTTTCCCTGCTAGCCCTTTGACTCAATACTTTAAAATTATGCATTCAAGTGGTGTTCTTTTTGTTATTTGCTTGTGTATAAATTTTTCACTGAAGGGTTCAGTGGGTACATTTGTTTTTTGAGTTTTTTAAATTTGCTTTTTAGTGATAATTTTTCTGTTAC
>NW_005226010.1:0-222 GCF_000412655.1 Myotis brandtii
TCAACAAACCAAATGCTTCTGACCTGCCCCTCCTTTCCTCCTAACCCCTTCCATGCTTGTATCCCCTTCACTGTTTACATAGGTTTTGTTACTGGACTTAAAGGGTCTATTTTCCTTACACACATCAAAGCCCAATCAGATAGGAACAAAAGTTTGCAGCAAAGAAGAGTTTATTAGTTGAGGAAGTGGCCCACACTAAAGACACAGGTGAGCTAATGCTCA
>NW_005226011.1:0-222 GCF_000412655.1 Myotis brandtii
ATTCATTCATTCATTCACTCGTTCAATAAATAGTGATACTTCTGGCACTATTCTAAAACTTTACATGCATTAATTCATTCAATTTCCTCAGTAACTCTTGGGACAAGTTGTATATTACTCACATTTTACAAATGAGGAAACGAAGACACAGGGAAGTCAAGTGAATGACCTAATAGTTTGCATCTAGTAAGGGGTAGAATGAGATTGCAAACTCAAGCCATC
>NW_005226012.1:0-222 GCF_000412655.1 Myotis brandtii
GCCGGCCTGGCCCCAATCAGTGGATCAGGGCTAGGCCTGTTGTGAGGAGGAGATGGCGGGAGGTTGGGGGCAGGGACTGCAGGAGGTTGGCCGGCTGGCCCTGCCCCTGATCGGGCCAGTTTGCTGGCCGCAATGGGCATCATAGTGACTGGTCGTTCCAGTCATTACTGTGTTCCAGTCACTGGCTTCATATATCTACACTAATAAAAGAGAAACATGGTA
>NW_005226013.1:0-222 GCF_000412655.1 Myotis brandtii
ATGCTTTAATCCCACGTGGTCAGTCACTAACACTTGGTGGTTACAGAACGGACACCCCACCCTCCAGGAGGGCTCCAGCATCAGCTCTTGGCCTTACCCCTCTTGTTTTGGTTCCTTCTCTACCTTTGGCCCCTGGATATTTCTCTTACTTGGGGAGGGAGGGGCATTTATTCCTACATTTAAAATGTTTCTAATTATTCTAGTTTAAACACATTTCTAGGT
>NW_005226014.1:0-222 GCF_000412655.1 Myotis brandtii
TTGTTTCTAAGTCCAAAGCCTAATTTCTCTAGAAAATGTACCTACCAGGGGTATCTGTCCGCCACCTGGAATAGGAAGGGGTCTAACTAACATCACCCGTTTCCAACTTCACCCTTCAAACCTGTTTCTAGCACAGCCTGTGGTTCCAAGTGCGGAGACTTTCGTGTCCTGACCACACACCCACTCCTTCAGACTGACTTCCCTCTTGGTGACAACTGGCTT
>NW_005226015.1:0-222 GCF_000412655.1 Myotis brandtii
GCTGACCTCTCGGTCCCTTCCCCTGGCCATCAGGCACAGATCACGTAATGGTGAATGGGGAACTTGGGGTAGGTGGCGGCGGTGGGCAGGGCCGGCTGCAGGCAGCTGAGGAAGATGGGCCTGATCACCGGGCCTCTAGTACGTAATAAAACTATTTTAAAGCCTCACCAGAATGATAAACATGGAAGAGGCAGGGCAAAGCAATGAAGAGGATCACATATG
>NW_005226016.1:0-222 GCF_000412655.1 Myotis brandtii
AGAAAGCGCGCCTCCGCGACACGGGACAGGTGCGGACGTTCGGGCTCCAGCCGGTGTTGAGAGGAGACGGGCCCTGGGTTGAGCCTGGAGCCGCTGTCACCGATGGTGCCGCCTGATCAGCCGGGAAGAGAAGGCGAACACCCTTGACCCGGATTCAGAAGGTCCCCAAACAGGAAATGACGGAGTAAATATCTGGGAAAGGGCCCGCCCCTCCGCCCCTCC
>NW_005226017.1:0-222 GCF_000412655.1 Myotis brandtii
AGCACCAGTCATCCATGGACAACTGGTTGGCAACCACTGCCCTGGATGACCTCCCAATCATCACACTGGTTGCCAGGAAGAAGGTTCACTTCATGAAGCCCTACTCCTGGCCTTAGGATTCTGGGCTTGGTGTCTGTTCGAAGTACCCAGGTCCACGGGCTACAAGAGGGGCTGGACAGTGCCAGGGCAACACTCTCGCAGAGGCCACAAGAGTGTGAGGCC
>NW_005226018.1:0-222 GCF_000412655.1 Myotis brandtii
GGACTATGAGCAAGGGCTTCAGTGATGACTCTCCAGTTTCCATATTGGATGATTGGATGGAGGGATAGTGAATTAAGGAGGAGTAGCTCGAGGGAAGGCAGCACAGGCAGTCATGAATTTACTGAGCTTGGGGACCACGAGACTCCAGGAGGGTGGTGGATCTGAGAGGTAGAAGAGAGAGATTGAGTTAATCCATTAAGCAGATGTTCATTGTTTCTACCA
>NW_005226019.1:0-222 GCF_000412655.1 Myotis brandtii
CTCACACATCCTTGTAATACAGATCTTCTTTTATCTCCTCCCACATTCCTACATTCAAATGCTGTTTTTTGGGGACTACACTTATTTTCTAAACATAACAACAACAACAAACTGAAAGAAACCCCTGAACCCTTTGTTTTTATATTTTGTCAATAAACTGGTGTTCATCTTGTTGGAAAATATTCATATATATATAAATATACACACACACACACACACACA
>NW_005226020.1:0-222 GCF_000412655.1 Myotis brandtii
AGGCCAACAATTCAAGTCAGTTTTTTAAATATTTTTTTCCCGGGGTTACAGTGGCATTCATGTAAGTATCAAAGACACATGAGATGCTCTCTCTCTTTAAAGAGCAAGTTGCTTCTTCAGTCTTTTTGCCTATATTGTGAAATCATCCCCCAAGCTATCCAGGGTAATTGTCCGTTTAATTTGGCATTTTCTGGAACATTGATCCCAAAGCCAAGGCTTTTC
>NW_005226021.1:0-222 GCF_000412655.1 Myotis brandtii
GTAAGATAATGCCTACTAGGTAATTCTTATGTATCAGATGTTAAAGGAAAATTATTCTGACACTTGTTAAAATGCTAAGGAAGACTTTAATCTATTGCAATATTGTAGAGGGAGATATAATACAGGAGCGAGATGTACTCAACTCTGAATATAAAAGAGATAGCTGGAGATTCATAACCAACCTTCACAATGAGAGGGTCAGTGGGTAAAAATTATTACGAG
>NW_005226022.1:0-222 GCF_000412655.1 Myotis brandtii
AATAATCACATTTTCTTTTCTTCCATGAAATAAAAAAGTATTTACATATTTATGTATGCTTATATATGTAGTTAAGTTAGTATTATACTTTCATATTGCTTTTAAACAGTATTTTTGAAATTAATCCTATAAGTTCCTATCTTTAAATGTATAGTGTTTCGCATTGTACGTTGCTGCATCCTAAGGATTTACCATAGTTTATTTAACTAATTTCCTATTGTT
>NW_005226023.1:0-222 GCF_000412655.1 Myotis brandtii
CCTTCAGTCACACATTCGTAGACGGGCGAGGACCCCTGTGGCCGGGGCCGGATGATCTCCTCCACGGGCCCTTCAGTCACCTGGGGGGGGGGGTCAGGTTACCCTCAGCCGCAGGCCCTGCCCAGGCCCAGGGAAGGGGTGCGGAGGGCGTCCCCGGGGCCTCACGTACAGAGCGGTCCTCCTCGGTGTCCGCGTCCGGATCCTCGGGCTGCAGCTGCCGTC
>NW_005226024.1:0-222 GCF_000412655.1 Myotis brandtii
GAGTAGATGGTTTTAAAATGTTATGTTAAAAAATAAACAAACGTAAAACAGCATGTTGAAGGAATGTAAAAAATCAAAATAGTACTGTAATTTTACTGCTGGTGGAAATAAAATGTGGGGAGATGTAGATTTATCCACATGTATACAAATGTCCCAGTGATTAATTTCTCATGAGAGAACCTTAGGTGCACTAAACACCTCAGTAAGTATTATTTTACATTT
>NW_005226025.1:0-222 GCF_000412655.1 Myotis brandtii
TTTCCTCTCAGGAGCGACTGGGTGACCTCCTACAAGGTCATGGTGAGCAACGACAGTCACGCGTGGGTCACAGTGAGGAACGGGTCCGGGGACGTGGTGAGTCTGCTCTGGGGCCCTCAGTGCCGCTGGGGGCTCTGCAAGGCGGGCGGGGTGTGCCCAGTGTGCCCCGTGTGTGTGCCCCGTGTGTGTGCCCTGTGTGTGCCCCGTGTGTGCCCTGTGTGT
>NW_005226026.1:0-222 GCF_000412655.1 Myotis brandtii
TGCAATACTGATTATTAGGGTAAAATTAAAATGTAGTATAGTGAGAACTGTAATGGCCTATACATCTTTAATTTCCTTTTACTTCTAAAAACAAATGAAGAAAAGCTTTTAAATAATGTCTGCTTCCTCTGGACAAGTCATATCAGCACTTGAGTTACATTAGTTTTCAAAGTTACCTGAAACATCCATGTGTCACTGATGTAAAACTTGATGGGGCAAAAA
>NW_005226027.1:0-222 GCF_000412655.1 Myotis brandtii
ATTTGCCTGGGGAGTGAGGAAAGGGAGCAGGGACATCCGGCCTTAAGCTGTCCTTCCAAAGGCATCACCTGCCCGAGATGCTCAGCCTCGCCCAGTGGCTCGCAGACGACCCCGTGCATGCGAATTACCTGGAGGGTTATTACAGCACGGACTGCTGGGCGCTGCCCCCAGACAGTCTGATTCAGTTGGTCTGGGATGGAGTCCAAGAACCTGAGTACCTAA
>NW_005226028.1:0-222 GCF_000412655.1 Myotis brandtii
CAAGTTCTTTTGTTGATCTCTTCCCATCCACTCACCCACCCACCCATGCCTTCCCTCTGAGATTATAAAAGACTTTCTGTTCAAGCTGTTTCATTTTATACCTGACACATCAGATATTAACCCCCTAACACCACCGCTTTATTTTAATTAGGAATCTTTACTACAGGGTATTTTGATATTCGATGTCTTTTCTTTTTTAAAATATATATTTTATTGATTTTT
>NW_005226029.1:0-222 GCF_000412655.1 Myotis brandtii
TTCCCCAAAGATTTTCTTTTGTAGTTAAAAGAGGTTCTTTTACTTGGATCTAAGTGACTTTCTTCCATTCAAACTGTCCCAAAAAGAAATGTTACAGGGAATGGAATTTCATAATATTTAAGAGGAAGGGAAATGAAGTTCCTGGTTGGTCACACGTGTGTTCCCGGCAGGGAGCTCACTTAGCTAAGTTTCAGGAAGCATGGTCAATGGTCTGTGGTTCCA
>NW_005226030.1:0-222 GCF_000412655.1 Myotis brandtii
AGTCTGTTTTGTCTGATATAAGTATTGCTACCCAATATTTTTATTTTATGTTCATTTTCATGAAATATAATTTTCCATCCCTTTATTTTCTGTGTGTGTCTCTTTCGATCTGAAATGAGTCTCTTGTAGAAAGTATATGTAAGGGTCTTGTTTTGTTATCCATTCAACCATGTATGCATTTCCATTGGAGCATTCAATACATTTACATTTAAAGTAATTTTT
>NW_005226031.1:0-222 GCF_000412655.1 Myotis brandtii
CTCTCACCTGCTCCTTGACTAATTTACCCATCAAAGACTAGCCTCACCTGCCCATCAAAGACTAGTTCAGCCCCACTCCTCCCACAAGACTGCCGAATGGTGTGGTAGCTTATAGAATATCAACCCAATGTTCTAACAGGTTGGGAGGAGGCAGTGATGGAGACTGGTTGAGGAGTGGGCTGGGTGCCGTGGGGCAGAAGTCAGGCATCATGCTCTTGAAAT
>NW_005226032.1:0-222 GCF_000412655.1 Myotis brandtii
GTCCTCACTCAGCGAGACTCTAGAAGGCTTGTTCTAAATGTTTGCTTTCAGTTCACAGGCTGGACATGGAGTTTGGGGGAAAAAACTTTTCCATGTTGGGCTGAAGCACCATCAAGGCCCCCTAGAGCTTTAAATGCTTCAGGTCTTAGGATGGATGTTCAATAGGAAGGAGTAGCTAGTGCCTGTAGAGCAGGGGTCCTCAAACTTTTTAAAGAGGGGGCC
>NW_005226033.1:0-222 GCF_000412655.1 Myotis brandtii
GGCTTAAAACAACACAGATTTATCTTACAGCTTTTTTTAAGGTCAGAAGTCCAAAAATGGGTCTTACGTGGCTAAACTCAAGGTGCCAGAAGGATAGCATTTCTTGTGGAGACTCCAGGGGAGAATCTGGCCCTTGCCTTTCCCACCTTCTAGAGACTGTCTTCATTCCTTGGCTCCTGGCCTCCTTCTAGCAATGGCATAACGTTGGCCTCTGCTTCTCTA
>NW_005226034.1:0-222 GCF_000412655.1 Myotis brandtii
GTTTTTGAGGTTAAAGATGAAAGAGATTTAAATCCCTTGATTGGCAATTGCCTTTCCTGGGTATAATAGAGGTGTTTTTGTTTTTGTATTTCCAGTGCTATCTTAACCTAGCTTCTGAGGTCCTGGCTTGGGACTGGCCAGTTCCTCTTCCTGAGCAGCTGATTAAGTCCACAATCCAACCACCTGGCTCTTGGGCTTTCACCTTCTGGGTCCACTATGCAC
>NW_005226035.1:0-222 GCF_000412655.1 Myotis brandtii
GACTTATAAGCATACCACCATGAAGAAGATTCAATTCTGTACTAGTTAAAATTTTTTGCAGAATATACAGCATTGGCACAAATCTATGAATTAGATTATGCAAAATTAACCTAACTCACAGGAAACCATTTACATTAACACCACAATGAAATCACCTCTAACACATGGATTATGTTCTAAAATACATGCATAAGGAGAAAACTGCATGTTGTCAAAATTCAT
>NW_005226036.1:0-222 GCF_000412655.1 Myotis brandtii
ATTCTTTTATTTGATTTATACATTCAGTCACTTTAACTGTTTAGTAAATTAACTAGAGTCCCGGTGCACGAAAGGGGGTCTCGTCAGCCCAGCCTGTGCCCTCTTGCAGTCCGGAAGCCCCGGGGGATATCCGACTGACGGCTTAGGCCCGCTCCCTGGGCCAACTCCCTGGGCCCACTCACTGGGGAATGGGCCTAAGCTGTCAGTCGGACATCCTTAGCA
>NW_005226037.1:0-222 GCF_000412655.1 Myotis brandtii
GTGTAGTGTATAATGAAGTGTCAGGGACGATGACAGGTGGGTAGGCATTGTGAATGATGCACTAGAGGTCTCTCTGATTTCAAAATCCAATGAAATCTTTACAAAGATCTCAAATTCATTGGGGAAGAGTAACATTCCCCAATGTTACTATTACCTGGGCAATATTAACATTGGAAACACTGATTCCCTGACGGGCAATTTTTACACTCTTCCTTCTTTAAT
>NW_005226038.1:0-222 GCF_000412655.1 Myotis brandtii
CTACTTTAGAATAACACTAAAGAAAAGGGGTGGGAATAGACAACAAAGTAAAAATGTTTGCAAAAAGTGAGTCTCGAAAAGATTATAAAGCAAGGCCCTGTGAAAAGCAATATGCTGGAGAAATAGATCATTTCACTCGGAGCTTTTCCAAATGTATTAACGATTCATTTATTTCCAAGAAATTTATTTTTGTCCCCAAATAGAATTTATAAAAGTAAAAAA
>NW_005226039.1:0-222 GCF_000412655.1 Myotis brandtii
CCTACAGGTGATCAATTTGAGAAAGGAAATGACAGAACGAACTCATTAATAAATGTAAAGGGGCACTTACTAGTATGTATATTATAATAAAATAGGTAGCGTTTATTGAGAGCTTACCTTGTACAATATATAATCCTAAACTCTTTACGTGCATTATTTCACTGAAACCCCAGAGTACTCCTACGTGGTTGGTACCATTGTCATTTCCATTGCATAGGTGAA
>NW_005226040.1:0-222 GCF_000412655.1 Myotis brandtii
GGGCCCACGCGGGGTGGGAGGGGGGCGCCCCAAAGCGGGTCCCCCCCGAACCCCCCGGAGTTCGGAAACCGAATCCCACCGCTCCCCCAGGCCCTGGAGACGGACTGTTCAGAGCTGGGGGTTTTGAGAAAAACAAAACAAAACCAAAAAAAAGCTGAGGATTCGCGCGGCCCAGGAAAAAAAAAAAGTTGCAGAAACTCGCCCGGCTGCCTCCTGGGGGCC
>NW_005226041.1:0-222 GCF_000412655.1 Myotis brandtii
GTTGACTGGTGGTCCTCACTGTGGGGTAAGTGAGAAACTGCTTGTTTCAATTTAAAGACCGTTTTTAATTCACATTTGTAGAAATTTTCCTTTGTGCAGTTTAAATTCTTTAGAAAAAAAAATGAGAAGAGTCTCTAAATCTCCAGTTAAGGAAAACATGTAGGTATCATAATATTTTTTAAGTCGTTGGAAGAGAACTAATAGCAACCACTCTTTATAGAT
>NW_005226042.1:0-222 GCF_000412655.1 Myotis brandtii
GGCCAGCCACCTCGTCCTCCATCGGGGTGGGAGAGGCTGATCAGGGGTGGGGTGGCTAGGGGGAGGAGCCACGGGAGGTTGGTCAGCTGGCCCCACCCCCCGATCGGGTCGGTTCGCTGGCCGCAGTGGGCATCATAGCAATAGGTCGTTCCGGTTGTTCTGGCGTTCCAGTCACTGGCTTTTTATATATAGAGAGATGGCAGAACAGATTTTGCAGATGTG
>NW_005226043.1:0-222 GCF_000412655.1 Myotis brandtii
CTGCAGGATGAGACAGGAGGTGGGTCTGACACCCCAGCCCCCAGCGATTCTGCTGAGGATGCAAGACCGACCTTGGGCTGACTCCACAATTTTTGAGGATTCTGGGCTCCAAGGATGCCCCCCAGCCCTGCTCACCATCCCAAGCGCAGCCGGCGGGCCTCTGCTGGCCCCGGCTCAGTCCTAGACTTCTCTGAGTGTGTCAGTGGCCTCAGGGAAGCCACT
>NW_005226044.1:0-222 GCF_000412655.1 Myotis brandtii
ACCCTAACACTGCAATGTCTTAATGGTTTAGATTTTATTGCTCTTTGCTTATACTGGTTTTATGTTATCCATAGAGGCCTTCTATATCCTGTCAGCATCTCTGCCAGACAAGTTCCACTGGTGACTTCAGTTCCACAGCACTGAAATGCAAATTGAAGTAAGATTTCTGCTTCTATATCTGCCACTCAGTTTAGTCTTTGAGCTATAGAGAGGTAATGTGAT
>NW_005226045.1:0-222 GCF_000412655.1 Myotis brandtii
TCCTTTCCACTTCTGCCTGGAGCCCACGGGTGGAATTCCCCACTCAACACAAATGCTTTTGGTAAATGGAGGACTAGAAAGGTAGTTCAGGGAAACAAGTCCATGACGGTGACCTCATATAACTGCCTTCCGTAAGCAAACTGAGCTAAAGAAGATATTTTCTTCTTTGTCTTTCCTGCTGAAAGGCTTCATCCTTTCTATGAGTCTCAGATGGTGCTCCCT
>NW_005226046.1:0-222 GCF_000412655.1 Myotis brandtii
AACCATCAACCCTTTGGTGCACTGGATGATGCCCAGCCCAATTGAGACACATCAGCGAGGGCTATCAAGTAGTTTCACAAAAATTGTTGTTCACAGTATTTACACATATTCATTTTGAAAAATAAACACAGTGCTTTAGTTGTAAAGTATAAAGGAGAACTAAAGGAACTATAATCAATGATATGTGTTTCAATATGTAAATGCTTTAGCATGAGGCACTAG
>NW_005226047.1:0-222 GCF_000412655.1 Myotis brandtii
ATACTCACAGACAGACTTCATTTAAAATAGAAAATTTAAATTAAGCATATATCTGTCCTCTCCTATCAAGATGAAATAATATATACATATAGTGTCATTTACATGTGACTTCCTTTATGAAGGCAAGCAGAAGTGAATTCTAGATTTGCACTACAAATCTTTCTAGCTATATATTGTCCCATCAAAGACAGATTTAGCTGTTATTTTTAAAATGTAAAGAAG
>NW_005226048.1:0-222 GCF_000412655.1 Myotis brandtii
TTTACCAAGTACCTGTACAGGTGCAGCCCACAGATTGCGGCCTCAGAAACTCTGCCCTGCACAGCACAGTATAACTTCTTTTAGAGTTGGTGTCTCCCTTCCTTTTAAAGGCCTGGCTCCCCTGGTTTCTATGTAGAGCACAGCTCCGCCTCCAAACCACCTCAGCAGAGCTGGGCATTGATTTTGCCTGGTACCTGTGTGATTCGCTCAGCCACAGAACAG
>NW_005226049.1:0-222 GCF_000412655.1 Myotis brandtii
ATTCTTCGATTTAACTTGATTACCGAGCCTCCACTGTGAGCTCCATGAGGGCAGACACCCCATTACACTTCCCTCTGATGCCAGAGCCCAATATGTGCAGGACGGGTGCCCCAGCCTACCTTCCTCTGAATCCTCCATGCTTGTCCTACCAAAGGCCTCTACACCCACTTTGGATATGCAATTAATTCACCCCCTGACTCTCAACTCTTGCCACTTTATTCC
>NW_005226050.1:0-222 GCF_000412655.1 Myotis brandtii
TCAATGTGCCTTTACTCAGACTCCCTGTCAGTCTTTCAGGCCCGCTGTTCTTGAATGACTGGAATAGACAAGCTATCATTAAGTGGGCAACACATGTAAATGTCTGCAAATAAAAAACTGAAAGATAGACAACTCCTTACTGGCCTCTAGTCACGTGTGTTTATCAAGGGGAACAAACTAGCCGCACAGGCAACACTTGATGAGATTCTCATTTCTTACTGC
>NW_005226051.1:0-222 GCF_000412655.1 Myotis brandtii
CCGGCACCTGCCCTTGTCACTGAGCATCCTTCATGCAGCCCCACCTCCCACCGGGAGGGAAGCAGCTGCCCTGTCACTGGTCCTGAAACACAGTGACCAGAGAACACCTCCCGGGGGCCAGGGACATGCGTTACCCTAATTTCAACAAATAGAAATTTCCCATCAAAATACATCACCACAGGCCAGGCCGGCGTGGCTCGGTGGTTGAGTGTCGATCTATGA
>NW_005226052.1:0-222 GCF_000412655.1 Myotis brandtii
AGGTACATGCCCTTGACCGGGAATCGAACCCGAGACCTTTCCGTGGGCAGGCAGGCCAGCGCTCTAACCGCTAAGCCTCACCAGCCAGGGCCGTTTTGAGGGTTTAGAAAGAACAGCCGGCTTTCTAAGGATAAGCTGCCGCTTAAATGATCGAGAACGCTGCGACACAACAGCAGAGGCTAACATGAGCAATGGCCCTTTTATTAAGATCCATTGAATGGA
>NW_005226053.1:0-222 GCF_000412655.1 Myotis brandtii
CTTTCTTCCCGCGTTCCGTGGGGGGGAAGTATTATGCTGGGGGGCCTGCTTCTTGGACCGGCTGTTGGAGAGGCCGGGTCCGGCCGAGTTTCTGGAGTGGGGAGCGGGGGACGTGAGATGGTGCGGGGACCCCGGGGACCTCGAGGGTGCAGCCCTTTTTCCGAACCCTCCCTGGGGAACTGGCGCAGGTAGAGGAAGCCTTTGGGTGCAGAGCAGTGAATG
>NW_005226054.1:0-222 GCF_000412655.1 Myotis brandtii
TTCCTTTCACTTCATCACAACTAAGCAACTGATGCTCTGCCCCATCTTCTTGTTCCAGGAGATTGGTCCATTTTCTACCTGCAGCATATCAGTTCAACTCAATCTCTCCTCTCGTCCCACGTCCAGTTACTTGGCAGCGCTGAGAAGTGAAAGAGAGGTTCATTGGCCTTAAGAAAAAGTCAGTGTTGTAGGCGGCTAAAGCAACAGAACATTTTCTTTGCA
>NW_005226055.1:0-222 GCF_000412655.1 Myotis brandtii
GGAGGCATTCCAAAGGCTGCATGGCGTGTGATAGAAGAACAGATGGATACAGAAGCAACTATAAGGATGCTGCTGGCTTTTATTGTATATGATAAAGAGGTTTGCACCCTGAACCAGTGGCTCAGTTGATTGGAAGTCGTCCTGTACATGGAAAGTTTCTGGGTTTGGTCCCGGGTCAGGGCATGTGTCCAGGTTGTGGGTTGCATCCCCAATTGGGGTGAG
>NW_005226056.1:0-222 GCF_000412655.1 Myotis brandtii
CTGTTAATCACTGAGTTTCCCGGTGTAAGTTCATCTCACTGGCTGTGAAGACCCAAAGGGCATCTGTTCCTCCCACTGTGGTCGCCCTGTGCCCAGGAGACAAAGTCCAGCTGGAGAGGGGAGGTTGCAGCCTCTTCGCCAGCGTTTATTTAGTGATTTCCAGCGTGGCTTCAGAAGGTCCTCTGCCTTTGGAGTCAGGTAATAACAACATACTCCCCGGGG
>NW_005226057.1:0-222 GCF_000412655.1 Myotis brandtii
ATTCCACATTTCATGCAGGAAAAGTCCGGGTTCTGGCAACGCCTGCAAGGCTCACATGAGTTGACCCTCCGCTACTTCTACTCTCCTCTCTCTCTCTCATGCACATATATGAACTCACTTCATGGTGGCCACGCTGGCCTCTTGCAATTCCTTGAACACTCCAGGTATGTTCTCACCTCAGGACATTTGCACTTGCTGTTTCCTGTGCCTAGATCACTCTTC
>NW_005226058.1:0-222 GCF_000412655.1 Myotis brandtii
CTTGTCACCGCCCTATGACCATGAGCAGCCAGCCAGAACGCCTCCCTTCCCAGGAATAGTGATCTCTCTGTCCAGATTCATTCATTCATTAAACAATTTTTGTTGATAGATTTTAGAGAGAAAGAGAGAAAGGGAGATAGACAGACAGACAGAAACATGGTTCTGTTGTTCCACTTATTTATGCATTCATTAGTTGCTTTTTTTTTCTTTTTTAAAAATATA
>NW_005226059.1:0-222 GCF_000412655.1 Myotis brandtii
ATTAATATTATGGTACATCTTTAATCTTCTATAAATTTTATTTATTGGAGGTAAAATTTTTTACTATATATTTTTCCTGCATTTTTAGAATCAATATTAGTTCAAAAACATTCTCCAACATTACATATTCCCACATTACATATTCCCAGAATTTCATTCCTCCATCTTTAGGGGTAGTTTGGAGAGAATCACAGATCTCTTTGACCATCTTTGAAAAAGAAG
>NW_005226060.1:0-222 GCF_000412655.1 Myotis brandtii
CCTACTACAGTTAACACTTTGTTGTTGTAACATTAAGGAATGGCCTGCTGATATGAGTATAACATTGGGATCTACAGGTAGGAAAAAGATCTAATTTTTATCACTTTCTGAATTGCAGTGTGTAAATACTCTAACCATGGCCAGTTTCAAGCTATCAAAGTGATGTGAACTGGTTTACAAAATTTCTGAAAATTTAACAATTGGATCCTGAAATGCTATAAG
>NW_005226061.1:0-222 GCF_000412655.1 Myotis brandtii
CCAAAGAATAAACAACAACAAAGTATCCGTTAAAGCCGATCAGAGGAGAAACGGTGAAACCCTGAGGTCAAGAATCATAAAAGCAGCCAGAGAGGATGGATGGACAGATAAGTAGTCGGGCAGCTTGTCAGCAATAAGGGTGCCTGGAGGACAAGGTCCCAGTCCAGACAGGGGCACCCAACAGTGCCCAGGAAGGCGGGCAGGACAGAGGGTGGAAGGAAG
>NW_005226062.1:0-222 GCF_000412655.1 Myotis brandtii
TCTGTAAAAACTCAATAAAAATATATTTTAAAAAATTTCTTAAAAAAAAAAAAGACAAACGGGTAATATGTTGACATGAACATAATTTATTATTGTGGTGTCAGTTTTGTACTGGCTTCTGTGTGCCACATTTAGGGCAGCACTGTTCAATAGAAATATAAAGTAGGCCACATATGTAATTAACGTTGTTCTAGGAGCCACATTGAAAAAAGTCACAATAAA
>NW_005226063.1:0-222 GCF_000412655.1 Myotis brandtii
AAAAAAAACAATGAGAATTTTGCACAATTAAGTATGTAATGTATGATATGAATAAACAAAAAAATTATGCACAGAATTATGAACAAATCCAGGAAAAAAACAACAGAAAAAATAAAAACTATAGAAGTAATTATAAAATGAATGTAGTGGACAGAAGATGGTGGCTAGCAGGATGGTAGTGAGGAAGAGAGTGTGAGTGAGGGAGTGAAAGGGGAGTGTGTG
>NW_005226064.1:0-222 GCF_000412655.1 Myotis brandtii
GCCACATGCCGACTCCATGTTTGCTCCATGCCAGCCTTGGGTGGACAGCTCCTGACACCTCTTCTCCCTGAGTTTCACACCTGTGCACCTTCATTTAACAAATATTTATTGGATTCCTACTAATGAAGCCATCGACTGATTGGCAGAGCATGGTGGCGATCCCAGCGCCAGCTGCTGCTGAATAGGCGGGCGGTTTCCTGGCCTCCAGCTGCCCAGCATCCT
>NW_005226065.1:0-222 GCF_000412655.1 Myotis brandtii
AGTCCCGGTGGTCGCAGTGCTACTACGCCTACCTGACGGCCGGTGAGTGCGGCTCTGCAGAACACGTGCTATTTCAGCACTGCCTGTCCCTGTGGCAGCAACGTTTCCCGTTTCCGACGCGCACGGTCACACCGTCCGCAGAGGGAGAATCCTGGCAGGAGGAGGCGGAGCTCTGTGCTTCCTCCGTGTTTTGTGCTGTCGCATGGCCAGCAGCATAATGCT
>NW_005226066.1:0-222 GCF_000412655.1 Myotis brandtii
TTATTGAATTCAACTAACATTCCTCAATTTAATCCTTCGATTCATTCAACATTGGTTTACTTGGTTTTATTATTATTGTAAGCACAAGCAAATGGTAATAGATTACAGCATAAAGATAGGGGGACTTATAATCTGATAGATTGAGCACCTGAATTAATCTGAGAAGTAATCATATTCTTTAAAATCTTAGAACACATACACAGATGTGTGTAGGGGGTTAAG
>NW_005226067.1:0-222 GCF_000412655.1 Myotis brandtii
TCTCCCTTCCTCTCTGAAATCAATAAAAAAAAAAATAGATATATATTTTTTAATATTTTTTTAAAGGCGTCGGGGGGAGGGAGGGGGCAGAATTTCAGACCTGGAGCCCGCCTCCCCCCGGAAGAAGCCAGGCAACACTTGGACACGTAGATACTTGTTTATATAATAATAATAATAACAATAACAATAACAAAATAACCGTGTGTCACACGAACTGTTAGA
>NW_005226068.1:0-222 GCF_000412655.1 Myotis brandtii
CAACTTGACATTTGAACATTCTGGTGACAGAATGGGGAGACAATGAAACAATCGCCAGAGGAAAGAAAATAAGGAATTGCCAAGATAGCAAATAAGTGAAACGGGAGCATGCAACATGACTGAAAAAGAATTCAGATTAATGGTCGTACAGTTCCTACACCGGATGGATGAGACAATCAACAACCTATGCAAAAATCAGGAAGAAACCAAAAGTGATATAGC
>NW_005226069.1:0-222 GCF_000412655.1 Myotis brandtii
CTGTCTCTCTCTCTCCCTCTCCTTTCTTCTCTGAAATTCAATAAAAATATATTTTTAAAAAATATATAATTGAGATGTTAGCATATACCCTTCTTTACCTTAAAGAAACAGAAAAATGCTTAGTAAGCTGTTGACCCAAGGGCAGGAGATCAACTTGCCCGACCATTCCGGCATTCACACCATGCTCATCTCTGTCTAATTCTGTCCACGTGTTTGTCTCCC
>NW_005226070.1:0-222 GCF_000412655.1 Myotis brandtii
GCGCTCTGGCTAGCCTGAACCCACCGCTCAGCAGCCATCCTGGCCCGCATTTCAGAGCGAGTCTAGGTGTTACCTAAGCATCAGACAAGAGGCCTGACCCAGGCTTGACCTGGACCCCTCCCAGGTCCTGGAACCTAAGGAAAAAAGTAATGAACTACCTTCCAAGGTCAAATGCCCCCTTCTACCCTGTCCCCCAGTCCCAGCCACACCCAACCACCTTCA
>NW_005226071.1:0-222 GCF_000412655.1 Myotis brandtii
CGTTAGTACGGAACGACTGGTCAGCTAGTTGCTATGAAAAGGGGTGGGGGGGGCCGACGCAGCATCAGCATCCGGCATTTGTTCCTTCCGCGCCCGACCTGGCGACTGTCGCCTCCTCTCCGACCCCGCTGGGGCCTTTGGGCCCCCGGGCTGGGATGGGGAAACAGGGGTGGGTGGCGGCAGACGCGGCCCCTTTCCCAGGGGGGCCAAGGGCCAGCTCCC
>NW_005226072.1:0-222 GCF_000412655.1 Myotis brandtii
GCCACTGGAATTCAGATAGGGATTTCATCACATCTGTCGATTGCTTTGGGTACGATGGACATGTTCACATAATTAACTCTTCCAGTTAAGGAGCATGGCGTATGCTTCCATTTGTTTGTGTTGCCTTCCAAATCTTTGACCCATACATTCTGCCCCCCTCGACACACATGTTTTTCATTTCTTTTCTGCCATGTGTTGAGTGTACTATGTCTTTCTCATTCT
>NW_005226073.1:0-222 GCF_000412655.1 Myotis brandtii
AACAAAACACAACAGACTGCAAATCCTGCAGCAGCAATGGTCCAACTGCCACCCCTGTAGCGGCTGTAACTCCAGCTCGGCTCCCCGGTTTCCCCCACGTCCCTGAGAGCTTAGTTCATCCCAGCCCAGAGGCCGCGGCCACCAACTCCACGCATCTACAGAAAGCAAGGCGGCCACCCCTCCCGTACACTGTCTCTTAATACAAAATAAAAACAACCCTGA
>NW_005226074.1:0-222 GCF_000412655.1 Myotis brandtii
GTCGTGACCCACAGGTTGAGAACCACTGTGCTAAGGGATGTTTCACTTTAACATGGCTCAGAGGCATGATCCAGATTATTTAATAGAATCAGCAGTAGATTCTAATACCTTGATCTTAGAGTTAACATGCCATAAATGTTACAAAGTATTAGAAAGCACATGTGAAGGAATTCTACGGACATGTGAACTCCATGACACAGACAGTGTGAATGAACTACAGTA
>NW_005226075.1:0-222 GCF_000412655.1 Myotis brandtii
GTGTGTGTGTGTGTGTGTGTGTGTGTGTGTGTATTCGAGCTAAGTCTCTTGGCTTCCAATCCAGTCCTACTATGTTTCTGAACTGGCTTCAGCAATGTCCTGGGGCTCTGAGAACAAATGCTGTTATTCTGCCCCAGGGGAGAGAAGCCCAAAAGATATCACTGAGAACAACAGTTAAGACTATCCCCCGCCTCAGCCCCTGGTATGAGGTATTTTTTTTTT
>NW_005226076.1:0-222 GCF_000412655.1 Myotis brandtii
CAAACTTCTCCATTTTAGTGCCCTTAACATAAACAACTACATGTTGGCAATTTCTGTCCACAATATATTTATATTATTATATTTTATAAGTACCGCATGCTAACCGATTGCACCACTGGAGCTCCGTATTATTATATTTTAAATCTCTTAAAATTTACAGAGTTGGAGATACCCTAATCCGCATGTTATTAAAGGAAACGTTTTTGTCCCAGTACAACTCAT
>NW_005226077.1:0-222 GCF_000412655.1 Myotis brandtii
AAGCTCAAAAGGTTCACCATCACTGCTCTAGTCTATATACATAAAAGCCTAATATACTAATTGTCTCTCTGACCGTTCGACCATTCAACCAGTCGCTATAATGCACACTAACCACCAGGGGGCAATGGTTCAACCAGTAGTTTAGCTTACTACTGGGGTCCTGCCAATTAGAACTGGGCAAGATGGGCCAGACACACCCTGGAGCCCTCTCGCGGTCCCTCC
>NW_005226078.1:0-222 GCF_000412655.1 Myotis brandtii
AATGGTGGCTTTGGGCCTTGTCAATCACTCACCACGGCGCCTGCAGGGCCAGTCCGTCCTCTCTCACCAGGCAGACCACGGGGACCCTGGAACACACAGCAGGACAGCACAGTGTGAGTTGACTCAACAACACTATGGGCCATCACTTCTCCTGCAGGCCCTTCCCAGACCCCGCGGGGAGGAAGCGCGCAGGCGCCCGGCAGGCAAAGGTGCACACGCCTC
>NW_005226079.1:0-222 GCF_000412655.1 Myotis brandtii
GACATGACACATTTCACTACCCAAGTGTTAGAAAAAGAATCCATGCTCAAATCAGCTACAGTGGAAAATTCTTTATGAAGCAGGGAGTTGGTTTTCTGATAAGCCTGTGAAAGGGCCCCCAGTAAGAAATCTACTCAAATGGCAGAGGCAAGGGGACCTCATGTCCCAACGAGCTGCTGTACAATGTGGACAAGAGTACTGTCTCTATGGGTTTTGATTGAA
>NW_005226080.1:0-222 GCF_000412655.1 Myotis brandtii
AGAAGGGGAAATGGAATTTTAACAATCTACCAGAGCCGTTGCTATGCATACCTTTCTCAGAATGCAAGTGAACTCCCATGAAAGATGGTCAAGTAAATATATGGTTACTAAATCTACTCAATCCCAATGACATGAAAACAAATGAGCCAACCACAAAGAATGAGAGTCATTTTAAACTGAAATTCAGGAATTGATATGACCTCATACCAGTGTTGGTTGTGT
>NW_005226081.1:0-222 GCF_000412655.1 Myotis brandtii
CCTGTATTTCTTTTCTTTGTAGAGTCATTCTCTCAGATCTTTAAGCTTGAGACCTATATATAACCTCTACCACCTGTGGCCAAGGGTATACCTGAAATGGCAGGCTCAAGTCAGAATGCTTAATTTGGAAGAGATTTTTCTTTTTTAAAGTTAACTGTCCTCAACAGGGAGCAACCTCACCTCTCGGGTCTTGGTGCCACCATGTTTCTCAGAACTTAAGAG
>NW_005226082.1:0-222 GCF_000412655.1 Myotis brandtii
TGCTCTCCGGGACCTTCCAGTCTCTCTGAAGGGTCATCCAGCCCTTCTCTGCATGGGTTCTATGGCAATAAGATTCCCAGCTGAGAAAGTTTAATTCTCAGCTGGGAATCTTATTGCCAATTTCTAGGAACACAAAAGGACATCCCGTGATAAGATGAATAACCCTTTGTCATGCCCATTTTGCCAACGCTGACCCTGAGGCTTAGAGAGGTCAGGTTAAGT
>NW_005226083.1:0-222 GCF_000412655.1 Myotis brandtii
TCTCTCTCTCTCCCTCTCCTTTCCTCTCTGAAATATTTAAAAAACATATTAATAAAATGCTCATAGTAAAACTAAAACAATAAGGGTTTCTATAAAATTTTAGCTCTTTTAAATAGATGCATATTTAACTATTCCTGTAAAATCTCTAAGTGTATGTATTACTGAGCAGTAAATGAATATCTTCATTCTATCATAAACTAATTATCAGAGGAAGAAATATTT
>NW_005226084.1:0-222 GCF_000412655.1 Myotis brandtii
TTCTGGGCCTGGATCTGAAATACAACTGAGGCCTAGACATTATCCCTATGGGTTAATGCTTAAGGTAGTGCTTGTGCAAGGGCCCCCTCTAAGGGAGCCTACCACGTGACTAGCAACATGCCAGGGGAGGAAAGATCAGTGACGGTCTGAACGGCATGGCCAGAGACATGCTAGGTGAGGAAAGTTTACCCTGGGGGTGAGGTCCTTGTTTTCCCAGTTTTG
>NW_005226085.1:0-222 GCF_000412655.1 Myotis brandtii
CTCTATCCACTGAGCAAAACTGGCTAGGGCAAACAATTTTTCAACTAAATATTAGCAAGTCCAAATTAACATGGTATAAAATGAATTTTACACCCTGACTAAATAGGATTTATTCTAGTTATACAAGGCTGGCTTAACATTAGGAATCAATCAATGTAAGCCACCATATCAACAAGCAAGAAAAGAAAAATCACATGATCATATCAATTAATGCAGAAAAAG
>NW_005226086.1:0-222 GCF_000412655.1 Myotis brandtii
TCCAGCGGGCCTGGCCATCAAGGTGAGTGGTTGGGGGATGGGCTCTCCACAGCTAAAAGTTAGATTTCTATTTTTTAAGATTCCTAGTGAGCTAAAGTGCTGAGATGGAGAGGGAGAGAAGAGGGCTATACCAAGCAAACAGCAAATGAACATGTTATATTTAAGAGATGAATCACTTCCCTAACTGCTTTGAGATTTTGAGACTGCATTCCAATTTATTGT
>NW_005226087.1:0-222 GCF_000412655.1 Myotis brandtii
AAATCCATATCCCTAATTCAAACCTTTCCCTGGATCTCCAGATCCATATATTTTATTTCCTGAATATGGCTACACTTAATCTCCTAATTTTCTCCCTTCCTCTCCAAGACCTGTTCCTGTGCTAGTGTTCCCTATCTTCATAAATGGCACCATCATCTATTCTATTCCTCAAGCCAGAAATATCAACATTCTTCTCTCTCTCTCTCTCTCTCTCTCTCTCTC
>NW_005226088.1:0-222 GCF_000412655.1 Myotis brandtii
TTTTTTTTTTCTCTACCCAGAACCCAGGCCACAGAAAGAGCTCAGTAAATGTTTGTCGAATGAATGAACAACATAAATAAAGACAAAGACACAGGAGATAAGGGCATTTTAGGAGAATGAAGAGTCATTCATTTCACATGGCTGGAGTAGGATGCAGGGTGAGACATGAGCCTAAAAAACACTTGAGGCCCTAGCTGGTTTGGTTCAGTGGATAGAGCATCG
>NW_005226089.1:0-222 GCF_000412655.1 Myotis brandtii
GGGAGCTGGCTGTCAGCTGACCATGCTATCTGGTGCATGGAAGCCACGTGACCTCACAGAGAAGCCATCCCACCTGTTCTGCCATCCCACAGCTTGGTGGACTTGTCAAAGGAGGTGCTGGAGACCGTGCAGGAGTCAGGGGAGAAGAGCACCTGGTTGATGAGAGCCTGGTGTCCAGTCATCCATGCAAGGGGCTCCTTGTTCTCTGCAGGGGACCAAGGA
>NW_005226090.1:0-222 GCF_000412655.1 Myotis brandtii
TCCAATAAATGTTTTAAAGCCCACTTGTCAAAGAAAACCAGTCTGAGAGAAAAAATCAAAAGGGAAAGGGACAGGGGGAGGAAGGAAGGAGAAAATTGAGGGAGGAACCGGATGACAAAAAAATAAAAAGGAAAATGAAATGACATTGAAAAAAAGGAAAACGAGAAAAGAGGGAATGAGGTTAGCTTGCCCTCTGGTGGCAGGGCCTGGTATAAGCTTTGA
>NW_005226091.1:0-222 GCF_000412655.1 Myotis brandtii
GAGGGGGGCTGGCCAGGCCCTGGCTGGGGGAGCAGCGGTGTGTCCACGCCTCCCGGCCACGGGGACTGCAGAAGGGGTGGCAGGACTGGGAGACCACATGCTCATGCAGACACAGGGTTAGAGGTTAGTGACGGCCCCACAGCACACGTTCCACATGTTAAGGCATCATGGTTAGACGGTTACAGACAGCAATGGATGGACTGACCAGGGAGGAGCGGGAGC
>NW_005226092.1:0-222 GCF_000412655.1 Myotis brandtii
TTGATCTTTCAAATGTATAATTTCAGATGTTTTTCTTTATCCTTTAGTGAAATTGGAAAATTAGTTTCATTGTTTTCATTTTCCCTAAATTAATAGTTATATCTCAAAAATTATATTCTTAATTTAAAAATTATTTAGATTAATTTAATTGTTTTTCTATTTTTTATTTTATAAAATGCAATATAATTTTTTATTTTTATTTATTTACTAGAGGCCCAGTGC
>NW_005226093.1:0-222 GCF_000412655.1 Myotis brandtii
TTTAACTCCAACCAATTCTGAGCAAGAAAGCAGGACGCGCCATGACTTTCCAGAGTGGCCCCGTCATCGGGGGTGCCCTGGCCTGTCAGAGCTTCAGACACCTGTCTGCATGGGGACAGGCTCGGGTGGAAAGGAGACTCAGAGCTCCGGCGACGTGAGCCAGCGTGTGTTGATTTCAGCAAACGCTGTTGGCAACCAGTAAATTTTAATAGCAACCTGCTT
>NW_005226094.1:0-222 GCF_000412655.1 Myotis brandtii
GAGACGAGTGTCATGAAGTAATAATCACCACGTTCCAGGCTGCTGCTTTTACTTTATGGCATTTGATCCAGAAGGACAGTGTCACAGCTCACTGCGTCCTCCACCTGCTCAGTGTGAGAACCGTGCGGTGCTGCTCAGGCGCCACCCAGGGGTTGACGCGTTCTCCTTACACACGCAGCTCGGGGCCTCACCTGCAGGCTGTGGGGCTGGGCCCCGCTCGCG
>NW_005226095.1:0-222 GCF_000412655.1 Myotis brandtii
GGCTCACAGAGGTGAGGGCAGCGTGTGTGTGACACGCGTGTCTGACAGCAGGATGCCGTGTTAAGATGTAAATGCCCCTCGGTCTTTATAAAACAGCTCAGCATTCCCCCTTTCCTGGGCCCCTGGGTCAGACCAGTTAATATGAGAAATACCATCAGCGGTACTTTTTAAACACGGGGATTATTCAAAAATACACAATCTAATATGCAAGATGTGATTATA
>NW_005226096.1:0-222 GCF_000412655.1 Myotis brandtii
TGAGGGGAATACACAAATACACACAGATAAGAACACATGGGAACAAGACAGCGTCACGATGCACACCCACACACACAATGGACACACACAGGCACACACCAGAAGGGACATACGTGGACACAGTAGACAGACACAAAGAAAATAAAAAACACAGATACAATCAGGAACACTCAAAGGGGCAGCAATTCACACATACAACCAACACTGACAAGCAAAGCAACA
>NW_005226097.1:0-222 GCF_000412655.1 Myotis brandtii
TGACTGGCTCCCCGGGGAGCGGTTCACGCCTCGACCCGCCGAGTTAAGACGCCCACACTGCACCGCACAGGGCACCATGGCTTTTATTCATTTGTTCCTGAAGGCGGGAGGGGCCCACGGCCACAGAGGGGCCCCTGGTCCCGGGGGGGAGGGGGCAGGTGGGGGTGCAGCCAGGTGTGTCCAGGACGCCGGAGAGGACCTCACGCCGGTGGGAGGGCGGGC
>NW_005226098.1:0-222 GCF_000412655.1 Myotis brandtii
ATGAGAAAGCCAGAGGTGATCTAGGATGAGTTCCTTCAATGAAGAGCGTATCTACTGGGCAAGCCCAGCGCTGACAGTGCAAAAATTAATCTGAGACAGGGACTCAGGTTCCAGCGCATGAACACTATCAATTGACTGCAAACACAGGTTTTTCCAACCAATCTACCTCCCTGCTGCAAATGGTTAAGGAAAGTGCTGGTTATCCAAATTACAGCCCAAGGT
>NW_005226099.1:0-222 GCF_000412655.1 Myotis brandtii
CTGGGGATTGAGCCCGCAACCCGGGCATGTGCCCTAATCAAGCCGAACCATGACCTCCTGGTTCATAGGTTGACCAGCCGGTCAGTAGCATTTTATTAACTCTAAGCACCAGGCAGTACATTACATCCCCATGACTTACTTATCTTATTACTGGAAGTTTATCCCTTTTGACCACCTTCACTCCACCCAACCCCCTGCCTCTGGCAATCACCAATCTGTATC
>NW_005226100.1:0-222 GCF_000412655.1 Myotis brandtii
ATAATGCTGATAGCAACAACCGCAAGCACTGCAGGTCGTTGCTCTGCTGGTCACTCCTCTCATTACTTTCCAGGATCAACTCATTCCCTCTTTCTCTAACCAGTGGCTTAAGAAATGGGCACAGATCCTTCCACTCCTCCCGTCGAGGAGGTGGGGTCGAAGTCCTCTCAGCCTGAACCTGGCCAGGCCCTGGGTCTGCTCTGACCACTAGGACGTGGGGAA
>NW_005226101.1:0-222 GCF_000412655.1 Myotis brandtii
GGACCAGGCCCTGGTTGTTACTGCCCAGGGGAGAAGGCATCTTGGACCACAGCTGTGTTGCTTCCTTCTTGCCAAACCCCCGCTTCTCCATTCAGGGACCCCTCCCCTCCCCACCAATCAACCAATGACAAATATCACACACTGAATTACTACACTGAACCCGTCAGCTCCTACTGTGAGCAGCCCACAGCCAGAGTCCAGGCCTCCTTGGCTGGGCCGGTT
>NW_005226102.1:0-222 GCF_000412655.1 Myotis brandtii
TGGAATGAGAAAAAGGGACTTAGGATGGGGCAGCCCACCTCATCGCCTGGAGCCCTGGCACGGGAAAAGCTGGGGCCTAGCAGGGACAGTGCACACATAGAGGAAGGTGGGCTCCCAGGCTCTCAGCTCTGAAGGACACACCCTTTTGCTGAGCCGGTCTCTCTCCAGGAAACCTGCCTACGTGTCCAGCCAATGTAGGTGAAGGGGTGGTCCCTCAGTGCC
>NW_005226103.1:0-222 GCF_000412655.1 Myotis brandtii
ACAGATGCCTTTTCATTTGCCTGTGTCTGTAGCTGAGAAAAAAAAAGCATAAAAGCAGACTTGGATGTCAAGGATGAGGCTCGATTCTGGGTGGTGGGAACACGTTGTTGGATACCTGTGGTCTCCTGAATCATTCTGAGTGACTCTGTTTTACTGTGTTCTTCATGAAGACTCACTGGGGAGGTCTGAAACCCCACATTCCTTTATTTACAATAAACTCTA
>NW_005226104.1:0-222 GCF_000412655.1 Myotis brandtii
CCCATCCCCTAGCCAATGATCTTTTTCCCAGGTTAGACTGGCAGTCCCCTATGGTTAAGTTCCTCCCCCAAAGCCATTTGACTTTACTGAGCTTATCTTTATCTCCCCATGCTCCCTCCCTTACACACAAATCCAGTACTGGAGACTGGAAGGTCGGATGGTATCCCCTTGGAGGACAATGCTGCGATTCCTTGGGGTGTGAAGCTGGAGCTTCCTGGTGAA
>NW_005226105.1:0-222 GCF_000412655.1 Myotis brandtii
TTAGTGATATTAGTGATCAGTCAGAATTATAAAATTGTCTGGTAGATCAGATAACTATGTATTATTACTTTGCACTTCAGATTTTTTTCAACAAATTTGATTTAGACGAATATGTAATAATGTGAAATTATTGACTTGTATTTGTACAAAGGTATCATTTACATTTTTTAAGAGATGGTGTTATGATTAACATAGTAAAAACTAGAAATACTTAAAAATATT
>NW_005226106.1:0-222 GCF_000412655.1 Myotis brandtii
TTGGCCCTCGCTCTGCCTCTGGAGCCTTATTCATTTCGGTAGCCGTTTAAAAAACCACCACTAATTCAGCAGCTTAAAACAACAAGCGCTTAAGATGTCACGGTTTCTGTGGGTCAGGAGTCCAGGCCCGTCCCAGCTGGGTCCTCTGCCCAGGGCCTCCCAAGGCTGTGTCAGGGTGTCAGCCGGCTGCGTTCTCATCTAGAGCTGGGACCCCACCCAGGC
>NW_005226107.1:0-222 GCF_000412655.1 Myotis brandtii
AAATTGCAAAATGAAATCTCCACCCGAAGGACCTTGCTTAGGGATGGCAGTACTGGGCACATGCCCCCAGAGCCTCTCCACCCGCAGACATACTGGTCAATGATCGTGCCAGCACACCCCCAGCTGAACCCCCCACTCTGAGGGTTGGCACAGACCACGCCATCACTTTGCTCTCTGTGAGTCAGTGAAATCCTTGAATAGACAGTCAGGTTAGAATTACTA
>NW_005226108.1:0-222 GCF_000412655.1 Myotis brandtii
AAGTTTCATTTATACAAACTAAAATAAAGGCAGCAGCCGCGTGACTTCTTTTGCCCAGCCCGCCAAACAGCATTGAATTCGCTCTGTATTTTCCCTGAGAAGCTCCAATCTCTGAAAATACACTCATTTTCCACCAGAGAACACGTGCGGGGCAGGGAGACGCTTTCGGGTGCCTCTCACCTGTCAGCACCCGCGGCTGCTGGTCCCGAACCCGGGGCTCGG
>NW_005226109.1:0-222 GCF_000412655.1 Myotis brandtii
TGGTTCATAGGTTGACGCTCAACCACTGGGCCATGCCGGCCGGGCCTCATCGCCTTTAAAAATCGGGCCCCTATTGGAGGACATCCCGCCACTCAATGCTGTCAGAGACCTCCAGGCACCGACTCCTGGCTGCTCTCAGTCTGGGCGGGCGAGGGAGGTAATAAAGCTACTTACAGACTTCCACCTGCTGGTTTTTCTGTGGACAGAAGATTCAGATTTATT
>NW_005226110.1:0-222 GCF_000412655.1 Myotis brandtii
TCATTTGTTGATTTGCTGATGGCAGCCATTCTGACAGTGGTGGGGTGATCCTAATTGTTGCTTTAATTTGCATCTCTCTGGTGATCAGTCACATTGAGCATTTTTTCACTTGTCTCTTGGCCATCTTATCCACACCGCAGCCCAGGTAGAGCTGACACTTTGGATGGCATCAGAAGCAGATGCTGTTAAGTATGAGTGTCTGTTTTGTGACATTAACTTTGA
>NW_005226111.1:0-222 GCF_000412655.1 Myotis brandtii
CATTCCTATTTGCTAAGTGGATGTTGGTTGTGACAACGGTGGCTTAGATGCTGGAGCAAGACTGGGGCTTGAGCCCTAGCTCCACCACTTTCTTTTTTAAAACCTTTAAAATTTATTTTATTTATTTATCTTCGTCATTTCCCCCCAACCACCACTTTCTTAATGCCTAACCTTGAAATAGCACCGGGCCTGTCTGAGCCTCATGTTCTTCGCTTGTTGGGT
>NW_005226112.1:0-222 GCF_000412655.1 Myotis brandtii
GTTGCCAGTTTAGACGCAGAAACCGTAAACCCTTGAATGTGCTTTTTAGGGGTCACCTTGGAAATTACCATCGTAAGTGACTTAGAGGTAAACTCCCGGGAACTCTTCGTTGAGATGCCGCGAAATAAATGTATTCTGAAGCTATTTGTTGGCGTTAGGACTCTGCCTATTGTAAGGATGAGGACACCTAACTCAGGCTGACTTGGGCTTACATAACCAGAG
>NW_005226113.1:0-222 GCF_000412655.1 Myotis brandtii
CAGAGACATAGAAGCATGGAACAGACCATCAAACCTCTGAGGGAAGGTGGGGGAGAGAGGACTGGCGGCTAAGAAATCCACCAAAGGACTTGTATGAATGCATATGAGCATGACCAATGGACACAGACAGTAGCGGGTGAGGGCATGTGTTGGGGGGGGTGGGAGTGGCTGAGGAGAGGTCACTGGGGAAAAAGGAGACATGTAATACTTCAAACAATAAAG
>NW_005226114.1:0-222 GCF_000412655.1 Myotis brandtii
GCCTTTCCTAGATGTAGGTTCTATCCTTGAGTTGATTTTGTCTTTGCCCATATTGGTTATTGGTATTTATAAAAATATAAAGTATTTTTTAAAGTTTTATATAGATACTATCATATCTCTTTTTGCAATCAACATTGTTTTCAAAAGTTTTCACTTGACTATAAGATCAAATGAACTCATTTTAATTGCTTTCCTTTGTATAAACTTATTATATACTACTTA
>NW_005226115.1:0-222 GCF_000412655.1 Myotis brandtii
GCATCCACAAAAATAAAATACCTAAAAATAAATTTAATCAAGGACTTAAAAGGCCTGTACTTGAAAAATTATAAGATACTGAAGCAAGAAAATGAATAGCTGGTGGGTGTTGCTCAAAGGTTAGAGTGCCTGCCCATGCACTGAAGGGTCAAGGGCACCATACTGTGTCAAAGGCACATACCTCGGCAGCAGCTTCCATCCCAATCCAACTCTCTCTCACAT
>NW_005226116.1:0-222 GCF_000412655.1 Myotis brandtii
TTATAGGATTTGAGTGTTTTTTAATATTCTAATATATTTGTATTTGTTATTTTTAACTTTTTGGTGTCATAATCGGTAGTGACAACATTGAACTTTACGTGAGCCCTCTCATCTTGGCACCCAGCAGCTGTTAAAGAAGTTCCCGCAAGGCTTTGAGTTGGTGAAAATAGAAATGCCCTTTCTTATATTACTTAGATAGGATTGTGGGCAACACCATTGCTT
>NW_005226117.1:0-222 GCF_000412655.1 Myotis brandtii
AAGCCACATAATGAGAGATTATTTGCAAACCATATATATAATATATATCTAGCACATAGAATATATAAAAAGCTCTTACAACTCAACAATAAGAAAACAAACAACTGAATTAAAATATGGTGAACGAATTGGACAGAAACCTCTCTAAAGAAGATATATGAGCCCTAACCGGTTTGGCTGAGTGAATAGAGCATCGGACTGCGGACTGAAAGGTCCCAGGTT
>NW_005226118.1:0-222 GCF_000412655.1 Myotis brandtii
TGTGTGTATATATACATATATATATACTTCTCTTATGATGCTACAATTCTACTGTAGGTTTTAACCAAGAGAAATAAAAATGTTATATGTATACAACAACTTTGTCATGGATTTTCTTAGTATCTTTATTCATAACAGTTGAAAACTGAAAACGAATATCTATCACAGTGGTATGAATGAATAAACTGTGGATATCTGACAGATGGAATACTGCTCAGAAAT
>NW_005226119.1:0-222 GCF_000412655.1 Myotis brandtii
AATAAAGTCCAACATAGCTCTCTATATCGTCTATAAAATCCAATATGGGTTATTGAACTTTCCAAAAGGCTTAGTTCTAACCAAAGAGAATGACAACACAGAGAATTTACTTTTCTAGACTAGAGGTAGCTCTTTTCAGATGCATAGACCTGGCCCTTACAGAGCAGGCCTCTAGGTTCCAAGGCCCATCCTCAGTCTTGGAATGCTGCCAGGTTGTAAGGG
>NW_005226120.1:0-222 GCF_000412655.1 Myotis brandtii
TCTTTCTTTCTTTCTTTCTTTCTTTCTTTCTCTTTACTTTTTAATTCTAGGATAGTAATTCCAATCGCAGTTTTCCAGTGCAGTAATTTTACCATTATTTCTTTATTTCAAATTTATATTTATGTTAATATATGTTTTAATGATTATTTGTATTATTCTATTCCTTTGTATATTTTTACATTTCTATTGTACATGCAATATAATGTTTATAAATAATAAGGA
>NW_005226121.1:0-222 GCF_000412655.1 Myotis brandtii
GCACGAGGCTGTGATGTGGTTTCACAAGTGGCTTAGCTGATTCTAGAGGGAACTCTGCCTGGAGCTAGGATGGCAAAGGGACTGAGTTTATATCCCCACCTGCGTCAATTGTCAGATATGGGCTATCCTGGGAGGGTTGTAACTGTAAGCAGGGCAGCCCAGCAGAGGCCATGACCAGAGAGGAGCCCATCTGAGAGCCATCAGCAGCCAACACTCCCAGTA
>NW_005226122.1:0-222 GCF_000412655.1 Myotis brandtii
GCACATCCCTTCCTCAGGCCTCTGTTGCATTGACCTCTCAAACAGCTATTCTGGTCTCAGAGATAACGTATAGTTGGTATCAGTGACATTTACACAACTTTAGAGTCAAACCCATTAGTTTTGTTGTCTTCTTCCCATTCTCATAAATCAATTAGGAAAAATAAATCCCATCTCTTATCTTTGGGTTTGCCTTTACTTGCCTATTTTGGTCTCTCAGTCTAT
>NW_005226123.1:0-222 GCF_000412655.1 Myotis brandtii
CTGCCGGCCAGGTTGCCCCCAACTTCCCCCTCCCTGCTGGCTTGGTCGCTCCTAACTGCCCCACCCACTGGCCTGGTCACCCTTTACTGCCCCCCTCTTCTGGCCTGGTAACCCCAAACTGCCTCCTCTGTTGGCCTGGTCACCCTCGACTGCCCCCCCTGCCAGCCTGGTTGTCCCTCACTAACCCCCTTGCTGGCCTGGTCGCCCCACACAGCCTGCTTG
>NW_005226124.1:0-222 GCF_000412655.1 Myotis brandtii
GGGGATGTGTGAGTATGTCTGACATAATAAATGCTAATCTGATGATCATAAGTGTAATTTAAAGGGAGACTAAACCAGTCTGTTGTGTTTTGTTTTATGTTCTCTAGCCACAGTCAGCTGCCAGGTATAGGCACAGAATAAGTCCAGAGTTGGATTTAACTTGTATTTTGTCAAGTGAAATCTGAAAACAATGAGTAGGGTTCAAAAATTTAAGCTTTTATT
>NW_005226125.1:0-222 GCF_000412655.1 Myotis brandtii
GGCAGGGCCCCGTGGGCGGTGTCACGTCCATGTACATCGTTTGCATGCCTCTAACTGGGTGATAGTGCAGTCCTTTCCCGCCAGGTCTCAGCTGCACTGCTTTTCCCCCCTCACCCCACCACTCTGGCCGCTTCCCCACCCCCTGCAGGTCGTAGCCTACAACCGGGACAGCTTCGACACCACCCAGCAGAGGCTAGTGCTCTTGATTGGGGACCCAGAAGG
>NW_005226126.1:0-222 GCF_000412655.1 Myotis brandtii
TCATAGGTCGATGGTCAACCACTGAGCCACACAGGCCTGGCTCAACCACTCTTCAACCTCACCTGGCAGCTTGATTTCTAGGTAAGGGGCTGAATGAAACACGTCTAAGCTGTGTTTGTTTACAGACCAAAAGAAATGCTGTCCAATGGCAAACTTTGGCCAACGGTAGTTTCTGCTAAAGATACGATTCTGGGTGGGGGAAACCCAGCACCCTCTCCCCCA
>NW_005226127.1:0-222 GCF_000412655.1 Myotis brandtii
AAAAAAATAGATATGGCTGGTCAGTTTATAAATAGACTTATGTGTGTATACATGGAAAGCTCAAAGTTATTGTGAAAATAAAATGGATGAGCACCCATTACTAGCTACATGTTTGGATCACAGTTTATATTATGATGTTTTCATGAGGTCATTTTACTAGACAAAGAGCAGCAAACCTTTCTGGGTCAGGACAGGATAAGCAGCACTCAGGACTCTTTCTTC
>NW_005226128.1:0-222 GCF_000412655.1 Myotis brandtii
TATTACACATGCAAAGTGAAAGAAATCAGACTCAAATGACCATATATTAAAATTCTACTCTTACGCGTTGATCAGTAAAGGTAATTCCACAAAAACAAGGTGAGGTTAATGGTAGCCTGAGGCTCAGGTTCAGAAAGGGTGACTCTAATGGCATTAGGTTTGTGTTTAAGAAATAGATATGTTCTAGAATTGGACTGTGGGGATAGTTATTCTGTTTCATAA
>NW_005226129.1:0-222 GCF_000412655.1 Myotis brandtii
GAGCACCCGAGGGGTTCCTGCTGGGCGTGGGGGTTCCCGAGCACTGCCAGCGGCTCTCCCATGTGCCGTGGCTCCCGGCTAACCATGGGGCTTCCTCCATGTCAGGCCCAGAGCTGCTAGAGGTGCCTCCTATTTGTCCTCGGTGGGGGCTGGGCAGACAAGGAAGCAGAGGCATGGAAGGGGTACTGCCAGGGGTTCCCTTGCTCCTCCCATAGGGGCCCC
>NW_005226130.1:0-222 GCF_000412655.1 Myotis brandtii
GGGCAGGCCTCAGAGGGCCGCCAGAGCAGCCAGCAGGGTCGAGCTGAGCAGGTGGTAGGACCTCGCACCTGGACGCGCGTGCTTGGCACTTCTGGGGGCTGGGGGGAGGGGGGAGGACCGGAAGGAGGGTTTCAGCTCCGCCACCCTCCTGCTAAGCTGTTAGGCGGGCCTTGGCTGAGGCCAAGCACTGGTTTCCCGCTCCGGCTGATGCGGGGTCTCTGG
>NW_005226131.1:0-222 GCF_000412655.1 Myotis brandtii
AACACTTGCAGTTATATGGTCACATATGACTTCGATACACGTTGAACAGGAGCAGGTCACAGCTGAACACCATGGGACAAGGCCACTTGCCAAGTTCACTGTGTGAATTTATGAGAGGCGTCCTGTAAACCACCTTTTGTTACTGACGCTGGACATTTTATCTCTCTGCCTTTGTTTACATCCTCGGTAAATACTGAGCCTGAATTTCTGTTCTCAGAGGTC
>NW_005226132.1:0-222 GCF_000412655.1 Myotis brandtii
GTCCAGCCCCATCCCTAGGGTCCCCAAACTTTGTCAAGAGGGTTCCCGAGATTGCCTTGCCTGGAGTGCTGCAGGGGAAGGAGGGTAGCCCAGTTGGCCTTCCGCAAGGATTCTCCCCGGTGTCCACCCCTCCATTGGTCGGTTGGTGTATTCCAAGAGCTGGCTGGAGACCCTGAGCTCTGGGTACTGTATGGGACGCCTGATCAACAGCAGCAGCAGCTG
>NW_005226133.1:0-222 GCF_000412655.1 Myotis brandtii
TCCCCACACCCCACATTTCAATATTAAGTGAAAAAAGAAAATAAAACGTATATAATATAGCCCAACTTTGTTAAAAAAATAAGTATACATATTAATGCATAGAAAATAGCCCACAAAGTAATATATCAAATATTAATAGCAATTAGCTCTGAGTGGTGGGTTTACTAATAATTTTTATTTGTGTATTAAATACCATAGTATCATTTTCAGTATTCTCCACAT
>NW_005226134.1:0-222 GCF_000412655.1 Myotis brandtii
AGCTGAGCTTCTAGTTTCAAGTTTCTTGGGGGAATCATCTTCCTGAGGTAATACTGGAGTTGAAATGACAAGGAGGGAGATAAGATGAGATAGATGCTTGATCAAGTCATCTGACCCTCCTTGGACTGGCAGAACTCTCTTCAAAGACACTATTAAATCTCCCTTTTTTTCTGCCTGTCGGCTCCATTGAAAGGCTGCATACAAATGTATCCTCATCCACTC
>NW_005226135.1:0-222 GCF_000412655.1 Myotis brandtii
CCTCTCCCTTCCTCTCCGAAATCAATAAAATATATATGTATTTAATACAGAAGCCCCAATAGCAGGTGGACAAGGCACGATCCCCCTCCCCTGAAGGGGCCAGCAGCCCCTCCCCGAGCACGAGAGGACCACGCGGGGCCCTGCTCAGAGGCTGGCCGTGTGGGACGCAGAGCGGAACCAGAGCCGGGCCTCCTGAGCACAGAGCCCAGACGGTGCGGCCCA
>NW_005226136.1:0-222 GCF_000412655.1 Myotis brandtii
GATCAGAATAAGTTATAACTTGCAACATATTCGATGAGTCTGCATTATGTATTTAATAAGCATCTACTCCATTTCAGGCATTGGGCTAGGTTCTAGGGAATAAATTACAATAAAACTGAATAAAGAAACAATAAGACTGAGAGATAACCATTGACCTTCAGGAGCTCACAATATAATACAGATGACAAAATGCAAAAAGAACATTACATTGTATTTTGATTA
>NW_005226137.1:0-222 GCF_000412655.1 Myotis brandtii
ACACACACACACACACACACACACATTGTCATTTTATTTATTTTTTAAATAGGCAAGCCAGGCGCTCTCCCTCTTGGGAGCATGCCTGTACCTTTCTTCCCCTACAGGTGTGCATCTCCTAAAGCTAAGGGTCCCCACACGACTTGCGACCAGGGGAGCAATGGGCAGCAGCAGCCTGTCCTGGATTAACCCCCTAAACCTGTCTCCAAGGCCCCTTTTCTC
>NW_005226138.1:0-222 GCF_000412655.1 Myotis brandtii
GCGTTCTGGAGGATCAGACGCGGGAGCTGAGCGCTCCGGCTGTGGACAGGGTCACGGCTCGGGCCGGGCACGCACCTTCCGCACCACGGGGCTCCCGTCGCTGATGAGCTGGGCCAGCATCATGGCCACGTTGTGGTCGATGGTGGTGGAGTGGTCGGTCCTCTCGGCAGAGTTGCCCACAAAGGTGCCGAGGGCGAAGACGGCCGCGCAGCGCACCTGCGG
>NW_005226139.1:0-222 GCF_000412655.1 Myotis brandtii
GCATACTCACACTGTAAACCTACTTTTGCCCACTTCTGTACAACTTTCATGTTTTTCTTGAGGCCTATCTTAACACTTATTTCAACAATGTTAGGTGTAATATCCTTGATAACTATACAAAAAATGTTTTATAAATAATGTCACTACATTCAGAAGTGGAGAGAAATGATATCCAAGCCTTCCACAAAATGTTCATGTTGGAATCTCAAAAATATATTTGTT
>NW_005226140.1:0-222 GCF_000412655.1 Myotis brandtii
GAATGAGAATAAGACAAGTAACCTACAAAAATCATAATTCATAATTTTTGGAGCATATTGAAGGTAGCTGAGGTCTCAAGGCAAACTGAAATCCAATAGGTGTCAGGCATACATGGATTGGCATACCTTTAGCAGAGTATTGGTGAAGGTGGTCACTATAGAAACAGGTAAGAAGATAAAAGCTGAAAATTTAACAAATTCTTAAAGTTTGCACATAGGCAT
>NW_005226141.1:0-222 GCF_000412655.1 Myotis brandtii
CAGGGGCTGGGACTAGCCCCCATGTATTTCTGACTCCTGTGTCCCTCTTTAGGTCTTGCTGCCTTTTTGAACAACTCTGTGAGCAATTAGGACAGCACAGCTATAGACAAAGGAAGACCTTACCTAGGCCCACTTTGGGCAAGTTGAGGCAGCACAGGCTAAGTAAGGTCCTCTGCTTGTCAACATGCCCCTATAAGCTCTCTTCTGGCCAGAGAGTCTTGT
>NW_005226142.1:0-222 GCF_000412655.1 Myotis brandtii
AGGTTATTTGGTGTATATGTGTTTTATTTGATTCTCCCTTCTAACTCTTCAACATCTTTCATGTTTTCCTATAGCAGTTTTTCCTCAAAGTGTGAACTTTAGACAGCTTGCATCAAAATCAGTGGCGGTGCCTGTTTTAGGTGCAAATCTCTGTACTGTACTCTTTGCTAAATCTAAATCAAACTGTCTAGTGCAGGGGTCCTCAAACTACGGCCCGCGGGC
>NW_005226143.1:0-222 GCF_000412655.1 Myotis brandtii
TCTTTTTATTACATTGGACCCACCTACATAATCCAGGGTAATTTCCCCATTTAAAAATCATTAATTTAATCATGTCTGCAAAGTCCATTTGCCAGTTCAGGTAACATGTAAATCATCGAGGGAATAAAGGGTGTAGACATCTTTGAAAGGGGAGAAGGCTGGATGGGTGGGTGGGGGAAGGAGGTGATTATTCTAACTTCCACAGGCACCATGTCAATTTTT
>NW_005226144.1:0-222 GCF_000412655.1 Myotis brandtii
AGGCAATAAACTGGGCAGAAGGATGTGTGTTTCTGGTGAGTTCAGCCTTTCCCTCTTCATGAAAACTGGGTTATGTTTCCTGCAAAAGGTATGTCGCATCCTGCATGTTCTGCAGCTCTGATTTCTTTCATTTCAGATCCTGACATGGTACCTCCTTTGACATGGGTTTGTTTTGTTTTGGGGCAGAAGAGGATAATGAATCAGCAGAAAGCTCTGACTGAT
>NW_005226145.1:0-222 GCF_000412655.1 Myotis brandtii
TTGGCTCTGTTGACTTAATGAGTTTGCCGACCACTGGACTAGTGTGTAGCCCTGAAAAAGCCACCCAAGAGGAGTGTGTGTGGTTTGTGTTTCAAATTGAATTTAAGCTTTAAACATTTTCTTGGCTTTATTTTAAATGATTTTCCCCATAGAACATAACCCATAATTCCTCTATTTCGGTTTTCTCTATACTAATAATGGACAGGTTTGGTTAGTGTCACT
>NW_005226146.1:0-222 GCF_000412655.1 Myotis brandtii
ATTTTCAGGATTTAAGACTTCAACAGGGAAATGACAAGAATAAAGAGAATCCTGATTTCAAAGATTTAAATAAAATAAAATTAGACATACAGATGGCCAATAAACATGTGAAAAGTTGCTCAACATCACTAATAATCAGAAAAATGCAAATCAAAAGCACAGTGATGTACCACCTCACACCTGTGAGAATGGCTGTCATCAATAAATCAACAAACAAGTGTT
>NW_005226147.1:0-222 GCF_000412655.1 Myotis brandtii
GAGAGAGAGAGAGAGAGAGAAACCTGGGGCTCTGCCTTCATTAGGTTTCAAGGGTGGAGTGTCTAAGGTTTTGTGGGTTCTCTTCATTAGAACGTGGGGTAGGAAAAGCAGCATCACGCAAGTGGTCAGTTGGCTAGGTCGCCTAGGGCTTTCTGGAAGAGGCACCTTCATTGGTGGGGTGCCTTGTTCCTTATTGGTTGTTTTGCTAGTAGCTGTGTCAGA
>NW_005226148.1:0-222 GCF_000412655.1 Myotis brandtii
TTGTTGCTTCATGGTTGCAAGATGGTTGCCATAGCTGCAGACACTACATTCTCATAGGTTTGAAAGCCAGAAGGGAGAAAGAGGTAGGGGAAGAGAGGCAAGATCATCTTTTTTCTAGTGTCACTCTCTCATTTCATCAGGAAAAAGTCCTTCCTAGAAGCTCAGTCCTCTCCCAGCTTATTAAACACAGATGGTCGCCTGTCTACATCTAATTCAGAAAAG
>NW_005226149.1:0-222 GCF_000412655.1 Myotis brandtii
AATATTTAGTTTTCTTTATTAATTTTTCATTCCAAAAATGCATATGTTGGGTAGAGTAAGACTCACTGAATATCAGAAGTCTGGATATTTGGTAACATTAATGACTGATCAAAATTTCATTTAAATCTATTGATCTGTCTATCACTTGATTGCCTTAAAGTATTCATACATAAACAATCACAAACGATGCAATAAAAGCCTACATATTTGAGGTAAAATTGA
>NW_005226150.1:0-222 GCF_000412655.1 Myotis brandtii
CATTAGGAAGGTTGAGAACCACTGCTGTAGAGCCTCTGTTTTCTCATATAAACAATGGAGATGTTCATAGTGCATACTTCTAAGGTTTTGTTGTAAGGGTTAAATTATGTAATCTTTGCAAAGAATATAACATGGTACTTGGTACATTAAACACTTAAATGTTAACTATTATTGGGAATAAGACATGCAAAGTATTTAGCACAACACTGGTCTAGGGGTTAC
>NW_005226151.1:0-222 GCF_000412655.1 Myotis brandtii
TGGGTCTGGGGTCCCGCAGCTCGTGCAGGGCAGGTCTGGGGTCTCGCAGCTTGCGCAGGGCGGGTCTGGGGTCTCATGGCTCATGTAGGGCAGGTCTGAGGTCCCACCCGCCGCGGCAGGTCAGGGTCTTGCATGATTTCGTGTGCTGGGCCTCTAGTATTACTATAATAACAGCCCACCTGAACGGGCTCCCCAGGCCTTGTGGGAGGGAGAGAGCTGGTG
>NW_005226152.1:0-222 GCF_000412655.1 Myotis brandtii
GTACTAGACCGTCACCCAATAATCCAATCAGCATGCACGCCTCCCCTTCTCAGAACAGAATTTCCGAAGGTTATAATCCTCTGTTTCTCACGTTAAGGAGAATCTGAGCTAACCAGTTGCTCCACCTCCAAGTTCTAATATCCATGATCACCTCATGAGATGGTTTAAGGGGCTACTTAAAGCCAAGGTGTGGTTCCAGAGAGAGAAGAGCTACAGTCTCAT
>NW_005226153.1:0-222 GCF_000412655.1 Myotis brandtii
TCTCTGGCTAGAAACTCCTCATTGTTTCATAGAATCTATTCTTGTGCCGTCCCCTCTCCATCCCCCTCCAATTTCCACCCAGGAGCCAAAAGAAGTGCATAAAACCGCAACTTTTATTGTGTCTTCTCTCTGCTCTCAACCCCTCAATGGCTTCCAACTGTAATTAAGGTGAAAAACAACATTCCTAATGATCAAAGACACACCCCTGCCAGATCTTACCAT
>NW_005226154.1:0-222 GCF_000412655.1 Myotis brandtii
AGAGGAGGAGAGGAAGGGCAGTTGAGAATGGAAGGTTATATAATTTCCAAATTAGAGAGGAACCTTACTATTATGCTAAGAAATGTGAACTTTAGTCTCTACTAGGCGAGGAGCCATTAAAGGTTTTGAGTGAGTAAACAGAATGATGACAATTGTGTTAAAGAAGATAATTCATGTCACAACATGAATGATGGAGAGAGAGAGAGAGAGAGAGAGAGAGAG
>NW_005226155.1:0-222 GCF_000412655.1 Myotis brandtii
TTATAAAAAATATAAAAAGATAAGAAATAACAAGTGTTGGTGAGGGTGTGAAGAAAAGGGAACCCTTGTGCTCTGTTGGTGGGAATGTGTATTGGCATTACCGTTGTGGAGAACAGTATAGTGTTTACTCAAAAAATTACAAATCAAACTATCATCAATAACATCTGGCTCAAGAAATCCAGTTTTTTCAACACTTTCTTACAAATTGATCTTATAATGCAT
>NW_005226156.1:0-222 GCF_000412655.1 Myotis brandtii
GCCTGCAACCAAGGTACATGCCCTTGACCAGAATCTGCTGGCTTATACTCTATCCACTGAGCCAAGTCAACTAGGGAGAAACATTGCATTCTTTAGGAAGGTGAGGCTTCTTAGTGTCATGAACCTAAGACGACAAAAGCCACCTATTTTGTTTCCCCCACCATGAACCACCATTGAGCTCCTATATAGTAAACTCTTCTCCAGGATGTTGGGCATTCCTGG
>NW_005226157.1:0-222 GCF_000412655.1 Myotis brandtii
TGAAGAAAAGGGAGAAAACAAAGTTGATTGTGACACCCTAAATCTATCTGTCTAAATTTATGAAAGTACTTATTAGGAAAAGGAAGGTCTTAATGAAAATCACATTTAAACTTGCTATAAAAAGATTGATTGGGATATTTCAGCTAGCCTTTTTATTTTCCATCTAAAATTTTAGAGAATGTTGATAGTAGAAATAATTTCTCTGTATGCTCTTGTCCTGAA
>NW_005226158.1:0-222 GCF_000412655.1 Myotis brandtii
TTTGGTCAAACATTTCATTAACTCACCCCTCATGCCTAGGCAGGGCCAGACCCAATGATTTCTCAGGCTTTCGGGCCGGACATCCCTCACCCCTGCTTTAGACTCATTGCAAGCTGCCACTGCCAACACAAGACCAAAGTGTGTGACTTGTCAATGTGCAGCGTGACATCATTAAGGACTGGTGCTGGCCTTGGCGTCTAGCCCAGCCTCGGAGCCTCGGAG
>NW_005226159.1:0-222 GCF_000412655.1 Myotis brandtii
GGAATATCAAAGTTGCGATATTTTTTGGCCACCACCTGAAAGACAAAGAGATCAAAAGTTAACATTTATTTTCCATGTTAACCAGAAACATCTCTAGATTTTAAGGAAAACTGATTTTGTGAAACTCTGAGAACTCCTTCTATTTGAAAGAAAGCTTAATGTCCTCTATACCATTCTATCAATTTCATCAGAGAGGGGGAGAATGAAGTTAGAAGTCACCTT
>NW_005226160.1:0-222 GCF_000412655.1 Myotis brandtii
TTTCATATTTCATTTGTCTCTGATATTAGTTTATTAGGTACCCTCTTCCATTTTTAAGTAGTTTCTCTAAGGTTTACACTATGCACTTTTAACTTATTACAATAATATAATTCTCATAAGGTATAGAACTTCATTTGCATATCTATGACGTATTCTTTAACATTTCTCTTCTCTGTTTTTTTTTATGTTATTGTCACACATTTTACTTCTGCATATATTTTA
>NW_005226161.1:0-222 GCF_000412655.1 Myotis brandtii
ATAAACAAGCGGCACTGCTTCACACTGAAGCTTCTGCCCAGCAAAGGAGGCCTCAACGGAATGAAAAGGCAACTGAGGGGAGAGAGCCGCACAGCCATAGGGCGAGCGTCCACGAGACAGAAATAGCTCCCACACTCAGCAGCAGACGAGCCCCCTGGTTACCAGGCGGGCAGGAGACCCGAGGAGGCATTTTCTGAAGAGACATGCGGGTGGCCCGCAGGT
>NW_005226162.1:0-222 GCF_000412655.1 Myotis brandtii
TGGGAGATATCTGTAATACTATCAACAATAAAAAATAGATTTAAAAATACATAAATAAATAAATAAAGTCAGATAGCAAGGAGGGGAAAAAAGGAGATGTGTTTCCTTTTCCTTATTGACTGATGCTAACATGAAGATTCAAGTTCCACATTAATATAAAATTGTGTGATGCTCTTTTATGTAGGCTAATATTAGAATACTAGAGGCCTGGTGCATGAAATC
>NW_005226163.1:0-222 GCF_000412655.1 Myotis brandtii
CTTTCCAGATGTGCTTCCAAATTCTAATTTCTGAGTTCAGGACCAGTCACAGTGTAGGCAGTGACTAAGGGGCTCTGGCTGGCTCTCCACCCTGGCTTTCCCTCTAGGCTGGCTTGTAAAGGCTGGGATTACTTTCCATTAGTGCAATTTTACCCAAAGAGTGGTAACAGAACAGATATGTGTGTGATCTGAAACTCCTTTCTGTTTCACCTCCCTTTACAA
>NW_005226164.1:0-222 GCF_000412655.1 Myotis brandtii
GCCTCCATTATGTAAATCACCTATAGTCCTGATGAAATAAGTACTTATTTTGAGTTATTAAGGGTCATGCACGCAGGTGAGAATGGGCTGAATTACCCAGCAAGCCCTGACCATTTACCCACTGAGACCTTGGATGGACACTGGGGAGTGGGATAGAGGGTGGGGGTCGCTGTGAGCTGCGACCATGGGGTCCAGTGAGTGGGGTGGCCGCAGGAGCCCATA
>NW_005226165.1:0-222 GCF_000412655.1 Myotis brandtii
AAAAAAAATATTTGGAATATGACTATTTGACAAAGCACTTACATCGAGAATATGTAGAGAATTTTTAAAACTCAATAAAAAGACAATGCAATTTAAGCACAGGCAGAGGATCTGCATAGACGTTTCTCTAAAGAAGATGTACATATGGCCAGTAAACCTATGAAAAGATGTTCAATATCATTAGTCAGCAGGGAAATGCAAATTAAGCAATGATTGGATACT
>NW_005226166.1:0-222 GCF_000412655.1 Myotis brandtii
GCCTGGGGCTGGAGGCTTTGGGGGCAGGGGAGAGCCCTGGGAGGCCCCTCCTGACCTCTCTGCCCTGGAGCACAGGCCTCTGCTTGTTACCCCTGCCATGAGACCGGAGGCTTCAGGGAAGGGCGCTCCGGGAGGCATGCCTGGCTCTTGAGAGTGGGAGTATGCCGGCAGGTGTGGCGGGAGCAGGGGGGCTGCTTGTCTGGGAGGAGAGAGGGAAGCCTC
>NW_005226167.1:0-222 GCF_000412655.1 Myotis brandtii
AACTGGGTGACAGAGTCCCGGGGGGATCCTCTTCTCCAACAGGGTCCCTCCTTTCTCTAGAGACATGACTGTCCGTGTCACTCATGTGCAAACCCGCCAGGCTCCTGGGCCCGCAGGCTCAGCAAAGGGTCATAAAAACCTACACTTGCAAAACTAACTTATAAGGTGATTCTTATTTTTACAGGTGGTTTTTACGGAAACATTTTTTTCCTCCAGGGAGCT
>NW_005226168.1:0-222 GCF_000412655.1 Myotis brandtii
TAAAAAATAAAATAAAATAAAAAATAAAAATAAAATTTGTAGCTCTTAAAAGAAACAACAAAGCTCTCTCTATCTCTAAGAATTATGCAGATATATCCAGCTCAATCCAACACCACAGGATACATTCTAGTGCCTCCTCTATAATACACTAGAGGCCTTGTGCATGAAATTCATGCACTCGGGTTTGGGGGGGTCCCCCAGCCTGGCCTGTGCCCTCTCACA
>NW_005226169.1:0-222 GCF_000412655.1 Myotis brandtii
AGCTCTGGGCAGAGGCTGCCCCCTGGCATCTGTGCATGAGTTTTCCAGGCAAGAATGCCAGAGAGGAATGAGGCTCCAAAGAAAATACAGCGACACACATGGCAGGAAGGAGCAGAGGACGGGAGGGATCAAGGAGAACGGGCTTCTAATACCAGCTTCCTTTCTACTTGCCTTGTGACCTTGGTAAGTCTCTTCTCTAACTCCTGTTTCCCTATTTGTGGA
>NW_005226170.1:0-222 GCF_000412655.1 Myotis brandtii
CTCCCCCCTCCTCTCTCTGATATCAATAAACATCTTTAGAAACAAACGAAAAACCAGGACTCTTCTGTCCCATCCTGCTACCACCCGCACTGTAACTCCCACTGACCAGGTACGAACCACACTGAAAATGTTACCTATTTGATCTCGTATTGACCACCATATTTCTAAATACTATGTTTATACTATGATTTCTTATTTCACTTTTACATACTTTCCACTGAA
>NW_005226171.1:0-222 GCF_000412655.1 Myotis brandtii
GGGACTCTTCTTTGAGTCCTTTGTGTTTGCTCCAATATAAGTCTTACCCCATGTGTGGGTCCCAAAATGCTTTTCTTGCAACTCTGTGTAAGAACTCCACTTCTACAGGAAACACAGTGAGGGTGATGAGTTCGAAATTCACTGCCTGCCCCAACTCCCTTAAACCAGTTTGCTCCAAAATATGTTAACTTCACCCATCCCCCACACCAGCAGGAAGTGTTT
>NW_005226172.1:0-222 GCF_000412655.1 Myotis brandtii
CTCCCTGCTGATGGGCCCTTCGCTCCGAGGCCCCGAGGTTGAGCCCAGAGCAAAGAAGCCGAGCAGGGGAGGATCCGGGCAGGGAGCTGCCGGAGCTCTGCCGCCACCCGGCACGTGACTGTCCCCCAGCCTCTGCCGCTCACTTCCGTGGAGATGAGCAGTGACACGCGCCCGGCCTGCTCGTGCCTGGCGTGGGCCCTGGACTTCCCTCCTCCCACCGTC
>NW_005226173.1:0-222 GCF_000412655.1 Myotis brandtii
CTGGTTCATAGGTTGACGTTCAACCACTGGGCCATGCAACTTTTTTTTTTTTTTTTAATAGACAAGCTGCTGTGATTTTGGCGACTAGCACATCCAACAGAAAAGTAACCACTTGCAGACTGGTCATCTACATTGATTTTTTTTTTTTTTTTTTAAAAGCCAGAACAGAACTGGCTGACTTTTCATCTTTTTTTTAAATATGTTTTATTGATTTTTTACAGA
>NW_005226174.1:0-222 GCF_000412655.1 Myotis brandtii
AGTCCTAGGCCAGAGCATGCAACTCTGGGGCAGCAGTGGCCAGGATCTGAGCTTCTCCTTGTTATTCTGGATGTATTCCTTCATTTTGTTTGGATCCTGGTACATGTGCTTATCTCTGTGATGAAAGCTTATCCTGCTGGTTACCTGAAATCTGAAGATGGGAGCTCGTAGGCAATGAGAGACTAACACAGATTCCTCCTTGAATGTCCCATTTGCCCTTTT
>NW_005226175.1:0-222 GCF_000412655.1 Myotis brandtii
CCTTCAGCTAGGCAGCTGTGCTCCACAATGGTCGACTCAACTCCTGGGAGGCATCATTGAGGAGGCACCATCAGTGTTTCAGCTCTAGCTGGAGAGATGAGGACTTGGGTCTTCCATCTTTGGTGGAAAATGCACTCTGTAGCCAGAGGGGAGTTAGCTTGTATGAACAAAAATCCCACTGCCTTGTTCCTGATTGGTCCATCCTCATGCAAATGAGGACTC
>NW_005226176.1:0-222 GCF_000412655.1 Myotis brandtii
GGATTGAATCAGGGATGCCACATTGAACTGTAGACTACTATATGTAAACTAGAATGCTAACTTTGAAGTAAAGAGAATATGGTAGGCCTGCTGAGATCAGGGGAAAGCATCCTGATAGGGAATTCGATGTTAGGTTAAGTGCAAAGTGTCATGTCTATTGAAACCAACTACTAGACAAACATGAGCCAAAACAGAACAAAAACTTGCAACTTGAATAAAACA
>NW_005226177.1:0-222 GCF_000412655.1 Myotis brandtii
CCATTCATTGAAGAGGCCTTTTGGTACTAGGGGGACGCTGGTAAGATGATGGAGCAGTTCCTAAATTTAGTACAGATATCCTATACATTCCAAAGTTCACATTTGCTTTTAGGAAAGACCAATACTAGCACTTAACTATGAACAAATCCAAAGAGGATTAAAAAAAAGGCAAAAAGCAAAAATAGGGTTCTGCATTTGTTTTGCAGCCCCCACCCACCCTAA
>NW_005226178.1:0-222 GCF_000412655.1 Myotis brandtii
CTGTCTATCACCAGAACATCTCTTAGACCAGTGGTCCCCAAACTACGAATGCATCCCCCCACCCCCAGGGTGGAGCATGGTGGTTAATGGAGACTTCCCACTGGGTATTGAAATATTCAGATTTATGAGAACCAGCATCTTAAACTAATCTGAAAAGGCCTCTCAGGACAAGGAAACCCTTTCACAATTCCCCTTTTCCCATTATTTTATGGTTCCCTCTCA
>NW_005226179.1:0-222 GCF_000412655.1 Myotis brandtii
TGTCTTTGAAATTTTCATGCTTATGTGAATTCCCCATAATGCAAGTATTAAAACTTTTGTTAACCTGCCTTATGTTCATTCTGCCCACCAGAAGAACTAAGAGGGAAATGGGAAAGTTTCCACATCCCTGACAGGTCTTAATCCAATATAACCGATCTCTTTCTAAGAGGAGATAATTATAACCCAGACATATATGGAGAGAAGACCATGTGAAGACAGAGA
>NW_005226180.1:0-222 GCF_000412655.1 Myotis brandtii
TCCTCTCTATGGCCGGTCCCCTGTGTGCATGTCTCTCACAGCACTGAAAGAATTTAGAGTTTCTTTCAGTCCCGCCCTCCATACTCAGGGTTATGCTATGAGGGATGGCGAAGGCCAGCTGGCCATGAGCCTGTTTAAGGGTCAGAGAGTCTCGGGTTTAGAGCCACTAAAGCAGGACTATCAGGTTGTGTCTCCAGGTTTCAGGACCTAGAAAACCATGTT
>NW_005226181.1:0-222 GCF_000412655.1 Myotis brandtii
AAAAGCAGTAACAGCCCCTCCATTTTTTTCTTCCCTTGACATAAAAGAAGCCTGAACTCTTTCTTAAGATGATTGTGAGAATTAGAACCTCCATCTTCTCAACCAGCAGTTCTGTGATCAATAAGCCTTTCTTTTCTTGAAACTGTGCCATTTTGAGTTTTGTCATTTTGAAGCATCCATCAGGCACATGGACTTTGAACTGGTAAAAGCAATGTAATTCTT
>NW_005226182.1:0-222 GCF_000412655.1 Myotis brandtii
AAAAAAATCGTTATGTAACTAGTTTTTAAGAAAAAAAAATCCCTATGGAAGTTATTTTCATGTGAGGTTTTATGATATACCATTGCTTGAAGCTGTGAGGGTTCTTTTACATTTGATTCCTGTATATTCCAAATGTAGGCATAAAACCTATTTAATAATACAAGTCCCTCGTAAAAAGTGACTTGAATTTTCAGGGAATAAAGATTTGCATTCAGCTTTATT
>NW_005226183.1:0-222 GCF_000412655.1 Myotis brandtii
TGTGAAGATTACCCATCTTACTGAGTTTCTGTTATATTCAATAAGAATATGTTCATTTAAAAGTGTTATCTACTTAACACAATCATTGTGATACAGGAGGTTAGGATTCAGATCTATTGCTATCACACCTAAATATAAAATTTCAGGTTATAGAGGAGACTTTAGAGAGCCTCTTTAAACATTCGAGATGAGGCCTTTATCCAAGCTCAAAACTAGTAAAAT
>NW_005226184.1:0-222 GCF_000412655.1 Myotis brandtii
TGAAATCAATAAAAATATATTTTTTTAAAAAGAATTAGAAAGCAAGAAATAAAAGTGTTCACTATTTGCAGATAATATGATTTTCACACATGCCAAATAAAAAATAAAATAAAACTATTATAATTATAAAGTAAATGTATTAAGGTTTCCAGTTCCAACATCAATATTTAAAAAAGTAAAGTCAATTGTGTTTCTAAAGGCGAGCAACATAAAAATGGAATT
>NW_005226185.1:0-222 GCF_000412655.1 Myotis brandtii
CTTATTTCCACATATACATTCTGAAAAGATTATAGACATTAATTTAATCCAAAGAGGGAAAAAATTATGGTTTATTTTAGCAAATCAGAAGTCAATATCAATTCTATTGTACTTCGCCTCTAGATTATTATAAGGGTTATTTTTAAAATAAAAAAGTTCTAAAAATGATTCATACCCATTTTAACGTAAGAATTGAAAATGATGCTATATCTTTTAATATTT
>NW_005226186.1:0-222 GCF_000412655.1 Myotis brandtii
GCAAAGAAGCAAGGCTTCCTTTCACCTCTTCATGCAGCTATTCATCCAGCCGTACCTCAATATATATGTATTTAGCACCAGTGCCCGGCACTGGAGATACTATAATGAACAAAACTACCCCAAAGAGATTTTACTTAGTCTATGAGAGAAAACTGATCTTAAACCAACATCACATTATTAATAATTTTTCAAACAGATAAAGTATAATAATTTTGTTCAAGA
>NW_005226187.1:0-222 GCF_000412655.1 Myotis brandtii
AAGTAGAGAGAAATCTTGAAGCTAGAGTTGTACAATACTTCCCTTTTAAAAGTTACAAAAGTCAACTTTTTCTTTAATTGCTTTAAACAGAAAATCATGATTCCCGCCCCCTCCTGCCCAAAGAAACAAACTAACAGATTTTTCTTTACATCCTCATCTGATTCTAGAGTGAGAGGAAGGGAGCGGGGGAGAGAGAGAGAGACGTCTATGTGAGAGAGAAAC
>NW_005226188.1:0-222 GCF_000412655.1 Myotis brandtii
CTCATGCCTGGGTTTTGGGCTTGATCCCCAGTAGGGGACACACAGGAGACAGCCTATCAATGATTCTCTCCCATCACTGATATTTCTATCTCTCTCTCCCCCCCTCTTCCTTTTTCTGAAAGCAATAAAACATACTAAAAAGTATTTTAAAATAGTAATAACCCTATAGAAATGAAAACATATTTATAGTTTTCACTGATGCTGAGAGAACTAATATGAAAA
>NW_005226189.1:0-222 GCF_000412655.1 Myotis brandtii
TAAGTAGACAAGAATCTGTCTAAAGCAATGGTGAGTTCACAACAAGGCTAAGTAGGAGGTGGGTGGGAACAGAGAGGTGAGTGAGGACCTCTGCATTCTGGTGTTTGAAAGAAGCTTCCCAGGAAAAAAAGAATCTGAGCTAAGACTTGACGGGAGATGAGGTGTTCACCAGGTAAAAAAGTGGGGGAAGGTGTTCCAAACAGAGGAACCAGTTTGAGTGAA
>NW_005226190.1:0-222 GCF_000412655.1 Myotis brandtii
TCCACCCTTTCCATATAAGTCCCTCATTACTGACAGACTGGGGAGACCAGGATAAAGGAGATAGACCTTATGATAGTGAGGGCATACATAGGAATAAGACTGGAGCTGTTTGTACTCTTCCTGGAGCTCAGGGTGGTGGCCCCCCAGAGTTCTGGGTACTGGCCAAACTCTCCCAGCCCTAGGCCTAGAGTCACTTCCTTTTAAACTCCACTAGGAAACTTG
>NW_005226191.1:0-222 GCF_000412655.1 Myotis brandtii
CATGTCCTACTTCTCCAGAGCATGTCAACCACATCATAAACTATAGTCTACAGAGCTACTGGGGATATCCAAATCCTGCCTTCTCTTTCCCTTTCTCCCCTCCCTTCCCCTCTTCTCCTCTCATTTACCCCTCCTCTTCCCTTGTCTAATTTCCTTCTCATGCCTTCTCGTCTTTTCTCACTTTTTTTCCCTTCACTTTTCTTTATTTCAGTACCTTCTCTT
>NW_005226192.1:0-222 GCF_000412655.1 Myotis brandtii
AATCCCAGCCGGACCCCGTGTGCCGCCTAATCCCTGCGCTGCCTAAGCCCCGCCCCCAGCCGGGACCCCAGTATGCTGCCTAAGACCCGCTCCCATCTGGGACTCCCGTGTGCTGCCTAAGTCCTCCGCCACCTAAGCCCCACCACCCAGGGCTGCACACAGGGCCCGAATGGCGGCTCGCGCTATCCCGCCCTGCCTGCAGTATGCAAATTAGCAGCCATC
>NW_005226193.1:0-222 GCF_000412655.1 Myotis brandtii
GCCTGGATGTTACTAAGCACCTCCAATGGTCAGATTCTATCTTCTTCTTCCTCCGTTCCTGAGTGTATATTTTTTATTTTCCTACCCCACAATTCTTGGTGGGGAAAAGATACAATATTATACATTACTGATAATATGGCCCAGGTAGTCTGCCTTACTAAGCCATACTAAACTATGCACATCAACATCTATTCTCACCATCTCAATGAGTACAGCATCAGG
>NW_005226194.1:0-222 GCF_000412655.1 Myotis brandtii
CACAAAACAATCAGTCACCAAGCCTTGCAGGTTCGCTTTCCTAAGCATCTCCTATGCATTACCTTGTCTATTCCTTTCGCCATTATCTCCATTCAGACTTGCAGCGTCGCTCACCTGGATGGCTGGGCTACCTCCCACCCTGACTCATTTTCTCTAGCAAGGCCCTTAAAACGACCCCACACACGGGGCCACAGGAAGCTTTCCAAACCAGCGGTCGCCACC
>NW_005226195.1:0-222 GCF_000412655.1 Myotis brandtii
AGTAGGTGGGGGAATCGGACTGATTCTTAAAACCTGAGGCTGAACAACTTGCCCTAGCTGGTGTTGCTCAGTGGTTAGAGTGTCACCCACCCACCAAAGGGTTGCAGGTTTGATTCCCGGGCAAGGGTATGTACCTGGGTTGCAGGTTCGACCCCCACCTTGGTCGGGGTGTGTGTGGGAGGCAGGCAATCCATGTGTCTCTCTCACATCCATGTTTCTCTC
>NW_005226196.1:0-222 GCF_000412655.1 Myotis brandtii
ATATTGAATCAGCTTTGAATTGTTGGGATAATTCCAGCTTTGTCATGATGTAGTATGGTTTTCTTATATTGCTGGTAGGATTGGCTAATATTCTGTTGAGGATTTTAGTAAATATGTTAATAAGAGATTTTGGTCAGTAGTTTACTATTTGTACTGAGTACACGAAGATGCCAGTCTCATAAGAATGCATTGGGGAACGTGTTTATATCTCCTAATTAATTT
>NW_005226197.1:0-222 GCF_000412655.1 Myotis brandtii
GTGAAGCTGACGACTGTTTATAGGCGACAGCCTATCGAGCGCTGTAGTCACACGTCCACGCGGTGGCCTCTCGGGGTTAAGCCGGTAACAGCGACAGAACGGGGAGGGCTGGGGGCAGGCCGGGCGGTGCGCCCAGGGAGCAGGTTTCTGGCTCAGAGAGGAACGTCTACGGCGGTGACGACTGGACATGTGAATTCACACTATAACCTGAGTTCATTTTCC
>NW_005226198.1:0-222 GCF_000412655.1 Myotis brandtii
GTGAAGCTGACGACTGTTTATAGGCGACAGCCTATCGCGCGCTGTAGTCACACGTCCACGCGGTGGCCTCTCAGGGTTAAGCCGGTAACAGCGACGGAACGGGGAGGGCTGGGGGCAGGCCAGGCAGTGCGCCTGGGGAGCAGGTTTCTGGCTCAGAGAGGAACGTCTACGTCGGTGACAACTGAACATGTGAATTCACACTATAACCTGAGTTCATTTTCC
>NW_005226199.1:0-222 GCF_000412655.1 Myotis brandtii
TTGCATCCAAACAACGCCCATTTGTAAGGAAACCCTCACTGGGCCCATGTCCTCTTCCTTCCCCTCCGCCTCTGTCTGCCCAGAGCGTGGTGGGGTTGTTAGGTCTGCAGGTCAAGGGCAGAGGAAGCCAGGCCTGGGGTCACTATCCCCTGACCCCCATAACCTTCCCGGGAGCTGGGTTCCCATCTTACAGTGGAGCAGCCTGGGGCCCCAAGAGGGGGC
>NW_005226200.1:0-222 GCF_000412655.1 Myotis brandtii
ATCTAGAACACCTGCCTGTAAACAGACCCTATGAAAGCCGGCACTCGGAGAGCAGCGAGCAGCGTCCTTTTCCGGTTTTGCTAATGCCTGTGCCAGTGTTTTGACTGCAAGAGTCGGAGGCAGCACCGTGCATTACTCTGGCCTGTTTATGTGATTATCTTCTCCACCAGGTTCTAAAATCCCCAAGGTAGGAACTGTCTTCTTTCCTATCATAACTGTGGA
>NW_005226201.1:0-222 GCF_000412655.1 Myotis brandtii
GGCCCTGCCACCCTTCTGTAGCTCCCTCCACGCCCCACTTGCCCCTCATAGCAGGCGTCCCGCCCTGCCCTGGCAGCTCCACGCCTGCGCATGTGCTGCCCAGAGGCCCGGAGTGGCTGGGGCGGGGCAGAACACCTGTGTCATCGCCATGGTGATGACACAAGCATGCCAACGACTGCCATCGCTGTCGTGTCAATTTGCATATTCCCTCCTTATTAGCTG
>NW_005226202.1:0-222 GCF_000412655.1 Myotis brandtii
CTTCTGCTATCTCTAACCAGAGCTTTTCATTGGACTTCATGAAATTCATGAATAGCTTCTTATAAGGAAGTCTGGACCTGGTGCAGCATGCAGATATCAGCCCCCTGGGACACAGGACAGACAGAGCAGATCAAAGCAGAGAATGGACCTGGATAAGCGAAAAGTATCATCTTCGCCCTCTAAAACACCACATTCCCTACCTCACCACTAGCGCTGAAAGGG
>NW_005226203.1:0-222 GCF_000412655.1 Myotis brandtii
AGTCTACCAAAATCTGCCTTCAGTGGTGGCTATTCCACGTGGGTTTGAACCCAACATAACAAAATGGGAAACGGAATTCACATAGGGGTAAGCCCTACTGCCAATACAGGAAAAATAAGAGATGCGCATCAGTGAATTCTGCTTTTAACCCTCCTAGACGATCCCTTCAATGAAGCTGAAGGTTCACTAGAAGGCCAAGCTAAAAAAAAGTGAACATATATG
>NW_005226204.1:0-222 GCF_000412655.1 Myotis brandtii
TCAAACACTCATAGAAAACTCAGTTAAAGGGGATCTTCAAAGCCAGACTTTCAAAAACTTCCATGTGCTAATGTGCATCAGTGGAAAAGTGATGGTGATAGAATCCACCATCTCCCCAGAATGTTTGATGACAGGACTCTTTTGGCCCATGATGACTGTTACATTCTATGGAGCCACAGCCTTTTGATTGCTCTAATGCAGTGGTTCTCAACCTTCTGGCCC
>NW_005226205.1:0-222 GCF_000412655.1 Myotis brandtii
ACAACTATCATATGACATACCAATCACTTTCATAGATATTTTCCCAAGAATGAAAACATGTCCATACAAAGATTCATATGTGAATGTTCATATCGACTTTATCATAATAGCTCAAAATTAGAGATAATCAAAATATCCAATATGTGGAAAAAACAGTTGTGGAATGGATAAAACCAATTTTTGTATTTTTGTACAGTGGAATAATACTAAGCAATATAAAAC
>NW_005226206.1:0-222 GCF_000412655.1 Myotis brandtii
TCCCAGGGAGGACCTCTGCTTTAGGCAAATGGAGCAACTGAGCTCACATACGTAATCAGCAGCAGGGCTGACACTTGCATCTAGAACTCCTAACTCAGACCCCACTATTGTGAAAAGCAGATTGTGCTACAGGGTAACTTTGGTCTTTTCTATGTAGGAATAACTCAGACACAGTGAACATACTGAGTCTTTTCACATATGATTTTAAAAATTTACTCTTCT
>NW_005226207.1:0-222 GCF_000412655.1 Myotis brandtii
CACACTGCTGAGGCCTGAGTTATGTCAACATCCCCCTGTCATCCAAATCACCCACGTTATCCTCTAATCCTGCCTCTCACTGATCCATCCTAATTCCAGCTTCTTGATATCCCCTGGGTCCCTGTCTTTCTGAGACTTCCTGCTGCCTTTAAAATAAATTTCAAATTCCCGAGTCAAACTTCAAACATCCATTGTCAACTCATTTCCAAGCATCCCATTGCT
>NW_005226208.1:0-222 GCF_000412655.1 Myotis brandtii
GAGAAGGTTTCACATTTGATTACTACGATCCACCTGACACTTCCTTTCATGCCCCCCTTGTCAAGGTGGAGGGTGGGGTTTGCTCCAGTGCCCTCAGGCCTCAGTCTGTGTGCCTCCACTCACACTGATGTTCATCCAAGAGCTTTGCACCTATTATTTTGTTGAATCCAGAACAACCTCATGGTTTTGTAGGGATATATTTGTTTTATAGTTTAAGAAACT
>NW_005226209.1:0-222 GCF_000412655.1 Myotis brandtii
TTTAACAAAGAAAAATCAACCAAAAAAATGTGTTCATAGGTGTCATAGGTTTGCCATCACTGTTCTAGCTTCTGGGTGCCTTTAATTTTATTTTTCTATGGAGTCTAAGATTTTATTATTGGAGTACCATAAGTACTTAAGTTAGTCTCTGAACACATCAAAGGAAATACTTGTCCATATCCCTGGCCTGCTTTCACTCTCTCAGCCTCGGGGGCAAGGAGG
>NW_005226210.1:0-222 GCF_000412655.1 Myotis brandtii
CGTCAGCTGGGAATCCTCTTGCTCTTCTGTGGGAGCATGCTGCCTGCTGGCTTCTTACCGATAGCTTCCCTCACCATTTCTTACCTACAAACGGGGCTCTCTCCCGGTCCTGGGATGGCCGGTGCAGGTGGGTCTGCCTGGCAATGAGATGTTATCCGCAGTTTAGTGAGCATGTGCTTCTTCCACGTGTGCCTCAATCACACACACACACACACACACACA
>NW_005226211.1:0-222 GCF_000412655.1 Myotis brandtii
GTTCGTTATGAGGATTAAATGAGATAGACAGTGAAAAATGTTCAGTGCAGAAACTCGACTCATAAGCCCTCCATAAATATTAGCTTAATTCAGCTCACATTTTCAGAATCACTTTCCCAAATAGCAGCTGCTGGGCCCCGACACAGCTTGGCGAGGCCCCATTCCATAGAGGAGGAACCCAAAGTAGGGAGAGCACAAGAGTGATTGTGCAGGTCCCGGAGT
>NW_005226212.1:0-222 GCF_000412655.1 Myotis brandtii
ATCATCAATTGTTTTTCTGAGCAGGAGATTAAAAGAAAAGATCCAGAGAAAAGAGCTTGGAGTGTTAGGTAATTAGGAGCAACAATGGACACAGATGGACAGGTTGTCACGTATGGTGGAAAAGGGTATAATTATAAATGACCACAGACACATTTGCTTTTTTCACATAGTTGCCTAAGGTAAAATTATATTCCAAGGTAGTGCCATTAATAACAGAGAACT
>NW_005226213.1:0-222 GCF_000412655.1 Myotis brandtii
ATGCATATATGCATATAAGTTCTTTAATCTCTTCCTGCCCCTTCCTTATAATCCTTTTAATGTATTGTTGAATCCATATTGCTAATATTTTGCTGAGAATTTTTAAAAAATATGTTTTTATTAATTTCAAAAAGAGGAAAGGAGAAGGATAAAGAGATAGAAACATCATGAGCAACATCGATTGACTGCCTCCTGCAAGCCCCTTAATGGGGATTTTTGCAT
>NW_005226214.1:0-222 GCF_000412655.1 Myotis brandtii
AAAGAAAAATACAAATAAGTAAAATATATTTTCATCAAAAAAACAAATTGAATTGTTACATACTAATCTATTGGCTGAAAGTGGAAAATTATGTTTTCAAATTGATTTTCTATCAATATCTAAAATGTCTTATATTTCTTCTTGTAAGTGAATAAATAGGAAGTACCAACAATTAAGTTATTAAATATCAGTTATTAAGTTATTGTCTCTCAGTTTCAAAGC
>NW_005226215.1:0-222 GCF_000412655.1 Myotis brandtii
CCCTCACACTGATTCTCTGGTCACCCTGTTCCAGTACGCCCATCATCATCTTTCAGCAAGGGAAAACATGCTGCTACCAGCAACACCCCTGGACACCAAACAGGGAGGTGGGGAGGGGCATACATCTCTGCTGCTCCACCTGTCAGATGGTGAGAAAGTCCAGGGCCTCAAGCCAGACTCAGGACATTGGTGTACTCCACAGCAAGGGCAGGGAGGAGTGAA
>NW_005226216.1:0-222 GCF_000412655.1 Myotis brandtii
GGATGAGGCATTCTAGGCTCATGGCCCCAACTAGCTCAGGGCTCTGTTTCTCTCCCATACTCTACATATTACAGGTTTGCAGCTAGGCCTGAGCTCCGGGAACTGGTCAGCCTCCTGAATTTTTACCCAGTGCATGAACACCTCAATATTCAGAGATTTGAGGGGGTGCCGCTGTAGATCTTTCCAGCTCCCTTCTTTCTGGTACTTTGCCTGCAAGATTCC
>NW_005226217.1:0-222 GCF_000412655.1 Myotis brandtii
CCTCCTGGTTTGTGCCACACGCACATATATGTGTAGGAAAACAATCAGGAGGCTCCCAGGCCCTGATATGACCCTGAGAGGGAGTGACGGGTGGGGGAATGAAGGCCTGGCGAGAAGCACAGAGGCCGGCCCTTCACGGGACACCCTGCTGCCGAGTGGAGAGTGTGAGGACAGCTCAGACAAGTCCCTGTGTCGCTTCCTGGAGAGCCCAGCTCTCCAACG
>NW_005226218.1:0-222 GCF_000412655.1 Myotis brandtii
GTGTGCTCCCACAGGGGGAGTGTTGCTCAGCCAGAAGGTGGGCTCATGGTGGTGGCGGGACCCTCTCCCACCTCCATGGCAGCATTAAGGAGTAGCAAGCCGAGCAGTAAGACCAGCGAGCAGGTGGGCGGTAAGGGGCGAGGGGTCCCAGACTGTGAGAGGGTGCAAGCAGGGCTGAGCCCGCCCCCCTCGTGCACAAATTTCATGCACCGGGCCTCTAGT
>NW_005226219.1:0-222 GCF_000412655.1 Myotis brandtii
GTCTAAGGCAGGAGGAGAGGCCGTACCTGCTCCAGGAAACTGAAATGCAAGTCTCAATCCAGCTCATATCTTACAGGCAATATTTTAGACTTGTTTTTATCCAGGGTAAAAATCAACTCCACAAAAGCTGAATGTTTTCAAGCTACCGACTTTGCCAAAGGAGCAGTTTTAAGAGTAAAAGAAATAATCAGGGAAAATGCTGCTTGCGATGGAATTCTGACG
>NW_005226220.1:0-222 GCF_000412655.1 Myotis brandtii
TGCCAGAGGGAAAAGGGGTGGGGGAGGTGGGAGGGGGCTAAGAGGGGATGAATGGTGGCGGAGAGAGACTTGCCTTTGGGCAGTGAGTGCAAGATGCAGGGAGCAGAGGGTGTGTTATAGAGTCGCACACCTGAAATCTGCTTGGTTTTACTGACCAGTGTCACCCCACAGATTCAATGTAAAAAACACTAGACATGTTTTGTGCAAGTTCTTCCCTAAAGT
>NW_005226221.1:0-222 GCF_000412655.1 Myotis brandtii
GGTGGTCCGCTGACCACTGGTGGTCCTTGAGGTCCCAAAGGTTGGCGACCGCTGGCTGCTCCACCAGCCTGGGTACCCAGGTGCCTCACGACGGTTGGTCGGACAGGCGGACGGACGGACAGACACCGAGCCGGGGCCAGGAAGAAGCCATGGGGATTGGCGAGTCGGCTTATGCGCCAACATGACCGAGATCCTCTCTCTCCCACCTTTTGGAGACGTGTC
>NW_005226222.1:0-222 GCF_000412655.1 Myotis brandtii
ACCTCCTGGTTCATAGGTCAACACTCACTGAGCCACACCCATGGGGCAAAAAAAACACACTATACTTTTATTTAAAACAAATCATTGAGTAGGAAAGCATGGAAATCCTGCTTCTCAGTTTAACCTGGCTCAAAGGGTAAACAAAGTAGTTTGGATTATGAAGCCATAACCAAAGCTTTCCACCATTTACTGGCCAAAGTCTGTTGAAGAAATAATGCCTCC
>NW_005226223.1:0-222 GCF_000412655.1 Myotis brandtii
AAACCTGCTGCAATACTACTTCAGCTGGCAGGGCTGCAATCTTCACCACTGACTTTAAACTTCATTTTGAGATGAGCATTCATCACCACTTGAATGTACCTGTCTCCTTTGTCCAATAACACTTCCAATTAAATACCAGTTATTAAAGACTCAACATGTACCAGGCACTTATGGCTACTTTTTTCGACATGCTTATATATATATGCATGTCTTTTCATTTCC
>NW_005226224.1:0-222 GCF_000412655.1 Myotis brandtii
TGTGTTACAGAAACATAGTTTAAGAATATGGACCTGTACTTACTATCTTTAAATAAACAATGCATGCTGTACCCTTGCTCCTGTGGGTGGGCCTGGGATGGTAGAAGAAACTGCCTTCCAGATGTCCCAGGCAGGGTCTCTGTACCACGTGGTCCTGGACGTGGGAGTGCTGTGTGACCCGCCCGGCTTTCTGAGGGACCTGGAGCTCTCTGACCCCGCCCA
>NW_005226225.1:0-222 GCF_000412655.1 Myotis brandtii
CATTGCTAAGGAAACAGCCTCAGGCCCAAGGTCACAGTATGGTAGGTGAACGCCAGACAACCAATAACAGATTGTCCCGCCGGGTCAGCCTGAAGCTGACCCACCTGATCTGCCTACCAGTAGAGCTTCCTCGGTTTCTGGCCTTTTCCTCTCTCACATGTCCCCCAGGTCTCCCCAAAACTACCTGTCCTTTTAGTGACCCCATCCGAGCACCCCGTGCCC
>NW_005226226.1:0-222 GCF_000412655.1 Myotis brandtii
TAGATAGATAGATAGATAGATAGATAATAGATGATAGTTTCCATGCCTTAGTTATTGTAGATAATGATGCAATGAATATACGGATGGACATCTCTCTTTGAGACAGTGATTTCATTTACTTCAGAAATATCTGTAACAGGGTAATTGCTAGATCATATGGTAAAATCGCATTGCTCCTAATGTTGGAACTGTGGTACATCTACACAATGGAATACTACGCTG
>NW_005226227.1:0-222 GCF_000412655.1 Myotis brandtii
ATGATGATGATGAGTTAGCCTGACCTGGGCTTGTGGGAGCTTAGGTCATTCTCCAGCTCCCTGACCTCTGAGAGCTTGGCAACCTTCCCATCCACTGACAGGTAGACAGGAGCAGAGGTCTCCCAATGCTGTTTCCCTGGCTCGCTGGTAATTGTTTCTTATACAAGCCAGTGTTGTATTGATTCACCATTGATTTTTGCAGGGGCCAGGGAAATTCTTGGG
>NW_005226228.1:0-222 GCF_000412655.1 Myotis brandtii
TTTCTTCTCTGTTTGTATCACCACGTGTCCAAAGGGCCTCGAACGAGTTGCTAGCATTGGAGCAATAAACACCCTCCTACGGGAAAGGCACTGGCATCTTCTTGGCTCTCCTGTGATTAAATTGGTGCCCACGTCACTCTCCTTGCCCCACGCTGGTTACACGTTGTAGGAAACTTCTTTGCGCTTGGGAATGGCATCATCTTGTTTCTTAAAAAAAAAAAA
>NW_005226229.1:0-222 GCF_000412655.1 Myotis brandtii
CCCCATCTGCTGTGCAGCCAGGGTTGAGAACCAGTGACCTAGCCCTTTGAGTGCCGGAACATTTAATGAGGTCCTGCGTGGACCCGGAATGCAGCTCCTAATAGGTACTGAGTAAATGCTGGCAAAACCCAGGCGCCCGGGTAATGAGCCCTTGGAAGAAAGGACAGAGGGAGCGAGGCGGCGACCCTGCCGAGGAGGGCCGGGCAGCAGGCGGGGCTGGGG
>NW_005226230.1:0-222 GCF_000412655.1 Myotis brandtii
TTGGATCTGAAAAGCTGGTTACCCACCTACTATTTCTGTGAATATAAGATTGGGTGACTGTCGTGATGAGCAATTGAATTGATAGGTGCAGCCGTGGCACTCTAAGAGCGCGACACCCTTGCAAAGCACAGGAAGTGACGGCAAGCAGTGGGCGCCTGGTCCAGGGCCTGCGCTGCGAACTAACCTCAGCATCGTCCCCGCCCCTACGGATGTTAAAAGCCT
>NW_005226231.1:0-222 GCF_000412655.1 Myotis brandtii
GCCTGGTTCCATACAGGGACGTTTATAACTGTGCTCACATGTCCACCCGTCTCCTTGTGGTCTATGCAGGCTTCATCGACCATGTGGCCTGGCCAGAATGGACAGTGTTTTTCACAGAATCTGCTGGGAGAGGGGAGGGTAAAACGCAGCCGCTCTGCGGGGTCACAGAGCGCAGACGGGCTGTGCGTGCCTGTGTGGGCGCGGATGCTCACGATAGAAATG
>NW_005226232.1:0-222 GCF_000412655.1 Myotis brandtii
TCATTAAACCAGAATTTTAGCAACTTTAATGCAAAAACTTGACATAAGAAAACCGGAGATTTGTGGAATTTACCACTGATAAAGACAGCATACCTCTTTCTATAATCACTTCTGTGGCCACTGGCATGATTTAATATGATGGCCTCATTTTTGTCAAGCTTCTGGAAGGGACAAATACCAATTGGTTTCTGCCCCAATCCAAGTAAGTCTTAAAAAAAAAAA
>NW_005226233.1:0-222 GCF_000412655.1 Myotis brandtii
TAAGTGTAATGCCTTAGAAAACAAACTAAATTATGCACTTTGAGAATAAACCTTTAGAAATTGTAAAAACAATAGCAATGCAATGTTTTTCAAAGGAGCAACCAGAAAAAAATAAAGCCAAGTTTACACTACTGTGAGTTAAGACTGCTATGAAATATACAAAAAACCTATAAAATATGTATCACTTGGGACTTTCAAGTGTTTGAGTGACATTGTTGGTTC
>NW_005226234.1:0-222 GCF_000412655.1 Myotis brandtii
TAAAATATGTGCGTCTGTAAAAATGGACAAAGGAGTATATATGTGTGCCCATAACCAACATCTGCTCCCACAATCAGATAATATCAATCACTGCTTTATGTGTGACAGGCTGCTATAAAACCACACTATTAAGCACTTTTATCCCTACCTATGAAAAATTATCCTTCTGAATATAAAATGAGTTTAAGACATCTCAATTAAATATTGCCCAAATGACAAGAA
>NW_005226235.1:0-222 GCF_000412655.1 Myotis brandtii
TCTCAGTAAAAAATCAATAAAATATATTTTAAGAAAAAGAAGTGAGGAAAGATGCTATTACATGTACAGCCATGGTGTTTTCTCTTTCTTCTCTTTCTCCTATCTCTTTAAATTGGAATTTCAGAACCTACCTCAGAAATTCGAGTTCAAAATGTCTGCATAGCACCCCTAGACCTCAGAAAATCCTTATTCCCGTGATCTGAATGCTTTCCAAACAAAACA
>NW_005226236.1:0-222 GCF_000412655.1 Myotis brandtii
AAGACATGTCATTGTACCATTCCATTTCAATCAGGATGGCAGCCCCGAAGGAAGGTAAATTTCTAGTGGATCCCTTTCATTGATCACATATAAAGAATTGACATATCCCCGAAGGTATATCTACTATTTGACTTCCAAATAAAATCTATATGTGAGCTAGCAGAAATGACAATTGTGACAGTTCATTTCACAGTTAACTTTACGAACAATTGTTGGGAGAGA
>NW_005226237.1:0-222 GCF_000412655.1 Myotis brandtii
GCCGGCGGGCTGCGCCCTGTCAGTGAGTCAGGGCTGCGGGCAGCTCACAGGGAAACGGAATCCCCGGAAGTTCCAGGCACCGGTTAGCGGTTAGCGGTTAGCGGTTAGCGGTTAGCGGTCAGGAGGAGGAGCGGGGAGTGAGCAGCTCGGGTGTAAGGGAGTAGCTGGAAAGTGAATGTGAGTCCATCTGACAAACTCATTAAATGCAGGAGCAGGCGTCGT
>NW_005226238.1:0-222 GCF_000412655.1 Myotis brandtii
GAGCTCCTGGCTGTTCTGTAAGGGCTGGCAGATGGGGTTGGTGGCGGGAGGGCAGGTTGGGGCTTTCTTCTCCGTCTCTGCCTAGATAACCAATGGCACCTCAGACGGAGCTCTGACCACCCCCCCGGGCTGTGCCCCCATCTTACACATACTAACTTCATCTCTGCCAGCTTGTGTTTTCCAAAGGCGGTCACAATTACACCTCACCCCGCAGGCTCTTCT
>NW_005226239.1:0-222 GCF_000412655.1 Myotis brandtii
AAACATTTTAAATATTCATATGTGGAAAATGAAAACATAAGTAGAGCTGAAAGACAACTGACAAATCAAGGGGGGGTTGTATTGTTTATGACAAACTAAGACTTTAAAATATTAGAAACTTGGAAAAGTCAATAAGAAAAATATCTTTATTAATACCTTTTGGTTCATCCATATTGAGTTAGATTATCTCTTATTTACAGTAAAAAGCATCTTTTTTAAAAA
>NW_005226240.1:0-222 GCF_000412655.1 Myotis brandtii
CTCCCCGGTCCTGCGCTGCGGCCGGGCCAGGCGCCGTGGCCCCGGAGCTCACGGTGCATCCTCTTTGCAGAACCCCTGTGACGACAAGCGGCACAAGGACATCTGGTCCCGAGAGAAGACCTGCGAGCACTTGCCCCGCTTCCTCGTCATCGGGCCGCAGAAGACAGGTGAGGGCCGCTGCCGGGCAGGCGCACGTCTGTGTCCTGGGACGTGGCGTCCGTG
>NW_005226241.1:0-222 GCF_000412655.1 Myotis brandtii
GGGAGAGAGAGAGAGAGAGAGGGAGAGAGAAACATCACTGTGAGAGAGAAACATTGGCTTTCATCTGTATGCACCCTGACCAGGGATCCAACCCACAACCTGGATATGTACTCTGGGAATTGAACCAGTTACCTTTTGGTGCAACTGAGCCACACCAGCTAGAGCCAAATTATTGGTTTTAACCTAATAGGCATCATACTTTAAAGATTATATGATGCATTG
>NW_005226242.1:0-222 GCF_000412655.1 Myotis brandtii
TGTTGTGGTACCACAGAAAAATTGCATCCTCACTTCTGTGCTGTATTTCTGGTTTAGTTAACAGCCTATCCTAAAATCTGCTCCCATCTTGAATAAATAAAAGTATGGCTTCTCGCCCAGCCAGTGTGGCTCTGTGATGAGTTTCGACCTGTGAACCAGGAAGTCAGGGTTTTATCCCTGGTCAGGGCACATACCCGGGTTGTGGGTTCGATCTCCAGTGGG
>NW_005226243.1:0-222 GCF_000412655.1 Myotis brandtii
ACTGATACAAAATTAATTCAAATTAATTTTAAGAAAAGTCATTTTGGTTCATGTAATCGGTTAGTATTAAGCCAGCAACTTAAAGCTAACATGAAGATGGTCTTTTCCATCACTTGTTTCTGATTTTATGGATGGGTTGTTTTCTTTGACAATTCTCCCCTCACAGTGATTGCTAACAACTCTCGTTTTACATAATTTTATAATTAAGAATCTTAGAATAAA
>NW_005226244.1:0-222 GCF_000412655.1 Myotis brandtii
TTCCTTCTTTATTGTCTTTAACTAAATTTTAAGTGGCTAAACTGAGAGTTCAGGGAGACACATAACCCATCCTGGCCTCAGTTTCCTCGTTTATACAATGTGGAAGTTAGGATATATGAGTGTTTTCTAACTGGAAATTTTGTCTTCCTAAGGAGCCAGATAGGTAGTAATGAGGACCCTGAAGGAGTTGTTAATACTCTAAAAGCTCCGTGCAAGTGACAG
>NW_005226245.1:0-222 GCF_000412655.1 Myotis brandtii
TACATAAGCATTTCAAAGACAAATACATAATTAATTCATTTTATTTTCATAAAATGATATATCTTTTCAAGTAAGACTCAGATTAGGATGGGAAAGGATGGCTGCAACTGCTGAGACAGGTAGGAGATTCAGAGGTTCAAATCCTGCCTATGTAACTATCAATATACCCAAAATAATTGGGTATATAGGCCAGCTTTCCTGGAGTTACATATAAAACACTTT
>NW_005226246.1:0-222 GCF_000412655.1 Myotis brandtii
TACATAAGCATTTCAAAGACAAATACATAATTAATTCGTTTTATTTTCATAAAATGATATATCTGTTCAAGTAAGACTCAGATTAGGATGGGTAAGGAAGGCTGCAACTGCTCAGACAGGTAGGAGATTCAGAGGTTCAAATCCTGTCTATGTAACTATCACTATACCCAAAATAGTTGGGTATGTAGGCCAGCTTTCCTGGAGTTACATATAAAACACTTT
>NW_005226247.1:0-222 GCF_000412655.1 Myotis brandtii
CGGGCTGTCAGCAGCCAGCTCAGCCCCAGTCCGCTGCGTCTCTGGGCAAGCCGAAGGCAAGAGAAGGCGCGCTCCTGTCACACTGCCGGCCTTTGGCATGAGCTGATTGGTTTCCTGATGACTTGTTGCAAGGCCTCCTCCTGCCTGCCACTTGGCCTGGAAGGGCCCAGGGCTGCCTGTCACCTGCTCTGGCCATTTGGGCTGATGAGGTCTGAGTGGGGG
>NW_005226248.1:0-222 GCF_000412655.1 Myotis brandtii
AGACTTAACCACACTTCTACTTAAATGCGATTTTCTGGCCAATAAGTTGACACATATATTAGAAAATTAAAAAATAGAGCTTTTTTGAAAAATAAAAACAACAACATATGAACCCACCATGTGCAAAACCCTAAGCAATTCTATGAGAGACAAAGGAGATATTTTGTCCTCACAATGAACTTGAAATTTGAATCTGGGGCAATGGCGTTTATAAAAAATATA
>NW_005226249.1:0-222 GCF_000412655.1 Myotis brandtii
GATGTTTTAGCATATTTCAGAAATAGAATGGATGAGGGGAAGGAAAAGTGAACCTCCCTTAAGATGACATCTTGGAAATACTACATATCACTTTAGCTTATTTAGAATTTAGTCAGATGAGCACATATCCTAAGGTGTTTATCACTCTGGGTCCTATCACCAAAGATAAATCAGTGAATCCATATTAGGAACATTTGGCAATCTACCTCCAAAACTAATCAG
>NW_005226250.1:0-222 GCF_000412655.1 Myotis brandtii
TTTTTTATTCCTGCCTCTTAAGAAGGCTTAATGCATGTTTATTGAATTAAATGTGCAGAATTTTAGAGCTGAAAAATCTTTCTTCTGAACAAAGCTCTCATTTTCTGGGAATTATAGAAGCTTCTTAATCTTGGATTCATGACCCCCCTAGGATTCAGGAGATCAGTAATATCATTAAAGTTATACTCATTGTTTTATGTGCATAGCATATATTTGATCGGA
>NW_005226251.1:0-222 GCF_000412655.1 Myotis brandtii
CAAGATGGATCATATTCTTAAATGTACAAAATAAACCTATATAATATTTAGAGAAATAGAAGAAAATCTTTGGGGCCTAGGGCTATGAGAAGAGTTTTTGGACTTGGGCACAAAAAGCCCAACCCATAAAAGGAAAAATTGATAAATTGGCTTCATCAATTTAAAAAAATGTTTGCACTGCTAAGGACTCTCATAAAGGAAAAGGCAAGCTACACACTGTGA
>NW_005226252.1:0-222 GCF_000412655.1 Myotis brandtii
GCATTTTAAAAATTCTTATGGCACATGGGTTGAAAATAGCTGCCTTAACAAGAAATGAATCCTACCTTCTCTGGACCTCTGGACCTTGTTTCTAGGAAGTAATAACAGGTGGTCAAGGGGGGGAAATCCAGACACAATGTGAAAAATAACTTATTCCTAAACCAGAACTTTAAGAATGAGCCCCTGTTTTTGTTGGACAGATTATAAAGTTCTATGAGGTTA
>NW_005226253.1:0-222 GCF_000412655.1 Myotis brandtii
AAGGCATCATTTATCTCCCTCCTGGGTAATCTGATTCAAACTAAACACTGTCATTGTCCTTGAAATTTAAAGATAATATAACTTTTAGATACCTTATTTTTTTCTAATAGGATAAGGACTTTCATTATTGTAAGTCACTAGTGTTATATTGATCAAATCACCATTTAGATTTAAAGAAATATTATATTCTCAAACCTCAATAGATTCTTGTTTATTAGCATA
>NW_005226254.1:0-222 GCF_000412655.1 Myotis brandtii
GGTTCACCAGAAGACTGGACATAGCTGAAGAAAGAAACAGTGAACTTGAATGTATATCAACCGAAACTTCCCAAACTGGCTTTAGTACATATTTCTAAATGCTCTCCAAAATGGTTATGTCAATTCACGTTTCCATCAGAGAATGTGTATGTGCAATTCCTATTCTTTCACTTAAACTTGGTATGATACTTTAAAAAATTAAATTGTTGACCACCAATATGC
>NW_005226255.1:0-222 GCF_000412655.1 Myotis brandtii
ACAGGTGGGTGACAAACCCTGGGTTTCCAAAAGACTGCTTCTACCCGGGGTGCACAACCTTTACGTGGGAGGGGGCGGTGACCACCAGCCCCCATGGGTGTGGAGGGAGTCAACACCAGACAGGTGTCTCATGCACTTCTCTCTCTAACTGGTGAGTTTTCGCACTGCACACCTTCCAGGTGTCTGGGTGAGAACCACAGGGGTGGGAGTTACCTGACAGCT
>NW_005226256.1:0-222 GCF_000412655.1 Myotis brandtii
CTTGGGGTGAGAGTGGAGGATGGGAGGCTGCAGGGAGGAGGAGGAGGAGCACTTGGGCCTTTGCTTGCGGGCGCCTGAAGTTCCCCCGCCAGCCTGTGACCTTGGCAATGCCTCCAGGAACATGCGATCCTCCTGCCTCCCACACTGCTTAGGAACAAAGGGGGACTGCCCAGGAGCTCCGCTGCTTTCTAGAAGTTTCTGGGATGTCCAACCTGAGACTGC
>NW_005226257.1:0-222 GCF_000412655.1 Myotis brandtii
AGGCTGATGCTCCATCCACTGAGCCAAACCGGCCAGGACTAGGATAACAGATTTTAAGTACTTTCTATGAGAATGCCTATAACTAACAGATGACATTGTATTAGTTATCTACTGCTGTGTAATAAGTAACTATAAATTGAGTGGCTTAATGCAACACATATGAATTATCTCACAATCTATGTGGATCTGAAGTCCACACACAGCTCAGCTGGGTCTTCTGCT
>NW_005226258.1:0-222 GCF_000412655.1 Myotis brandtii
TGCTGCCTCCTGCCCAGAGAATTGGGGTCCCTAGACCCGCACTACACAGGACAAATTCCTGGTGTTCTCGCGTTAGCTCCCAGGCCAGGGCTCCTGTAGCCAGCACTGCGTGTAGGATCAGTTCCCAGTGTTCCCGCCTTAGCCTCCAGGCCAGGGCACCTATAGCCAGCTCTGTGCGGAACCATTTCCAAGGTGCTTGTGCACTTCCAGGCTAAAGTTCCT
>NW_005226259.1:0-222 GCF_000412655.1 Myotis brandtii
GTGAAACATAGAGTTACCATTTGGTCCAGCAATTATGCTTTTGAGTATTAAAGATAATTGAAAGCACATGTCCATGCAAATACTTGTACATGAATGTTCATAGCAACAGTATTGATAATAGCCAAAAGGTGAAAAATATATCAATCTCTATGTGATGATATGTGACACAAAGTTTATATCTAAGTAATTTAGTATGATTCTGCCATAAAAATGAATAAATTA
>NW_005226260.1:0-222 GCF_000412655.1 Myotis brandtii
ACCTGAGGTTATTCTGAAGGTTCCGCTTCATAATGAAGGGGGTGGGAGGTCACATTTGACTTTCTGTCAAATGTTACCAATTCTAAATCATTAGTTTAACACTGAAGAATCATCAGTGTTGTCGTTAAGGGTGACAAGTTCATCTGTTCTCATGTTCCTGATGCACAAGTGGTTTGATAAGTGTGAATGGAGGGCTCGTGGCATTTAGAGTCCAAATGTGCT
>NW_005226261.1:0-222 GCF_000412655.1 Myotis brandtii
CTGTAGTAGTTTATTTGTATCTTTTCACATGTTGCCTTGCATTAGCATCATTTGTAGAGTTAGTTTTCTTTTTTATACTATAAACTCCTTGAGAAAAGAGTAGCTACTGTTCTACAAAGTTGTATATGCTTAATAAATATTTGTTAAACTGAAATGCCACTTACTAAAGCTCAGATGATGGGAATAATCTCAAGTAACAACTGTAAGACAGCACTAACACTA
>NW_005226262.1:0-222 GCF_000412655.1 Myotis brandtii
CAACATCTAACACCAGAACAGGAGCGGTGGTGGCAGCGGCAGCGGCAGCGTGGGGAGCAACGACCGGTGGTAGTTTCCCTCCTGGGCGCGGGGCAGGCAACGTCCCCCGGACCCCTCGAGGGTCTTGGCTTTTTTTTTAAAGGGCGATTCTTGAGGTTTTGAGTTTCGGGGGGACTGACCCCTCCCTCCCCTCTACTTCAGGATCCGATTTTGTTTTACCAT
>NW_005226263.1:0-222 GCF_000412655.1 Myotis brandtii
ATTTACTCTTACTTTTCTAGGTGTTACAGTCTTGATTCACAGAAATGGATCAGTGCCTCAAAAGTTGTTAACTGAAGCATGAAAGTAGTGATGAAAATAGTGAAGCGAGTACCACAACTTCGAATAGCATCGTAAATATAAATAGTGAACAGGGCTTAGATGTGAAAATAGAATGTGATTCTGCATCTGCCGAGATAACCGAGTTTTTAAATGTGCTGAATT
>NW_005226264.1:0-222 GCF_000412655.1 Myotis brandtii
CTCCTAGTGATGGGCAGGTCTCAGGTCTCCACTTCTGAGCAATTCAGGTACCCTGGCCACTGGAGTGTGTTTTCTACAGAGGAGAGCCCATGGAATAATGCAAAACCATCAAGTCAATGTCAGAAACAGTGTCCACTGTAGCAGGCTTCCTGGGATCATGTGACTTAGGAAGCATTTATACCCCATTTCCCTCATTGGGTTCTTGCAGCTCAGAAAACCATA
>NW_005226265.1:0-222 GCF_000412655.1 Myotis brandtii
CCGTGGTCCAGTGTGGGCAGCGCATCACCGCCGCGTTGTTGATCAGCACATGCACTTTCTCCTCCTCTGGAAGACAGCGGCCGGGGCCAGCGCGTCAGCTCCGCGCCTGCGCTGGGCTGCACGCACAGTGTCCCCTGACATTCGCGACCACCTGAGACCTGGACGTGTGACCTTCCTGTGGGAACGGAGTCTTTGCGGAAGCAACCGAGTAAAGATGAGGTC
>NW_005226266.1:0-222 GCF_000412655.1 Myotis brandtii
GGGCCAGAGGGCGATGAGGTCACAGGATGCGTCTCTCGGATGATCTGCTCTAGTGACAACTTCACCCTGAAGTCCCTCTTCTGCCCCAACTGTTCAATGCCCATCTCTGGAGGGCTGTGAACTCAGCCTTTCCCTCTCTCCTGACCTCTCCAGCCCCCCACCTTGGATGCAGCCTTCACCACATCCCTTTGCCAGCCCAGCGCCTCCCCTCAGGCCCTCCCC
>NW_005226267.1:0-222 GCF_000412655.1 Myotis brandtii
ATACTTTGTCCATTTTGAAATTGTTCTAAAAATAACATATTTCTGAAACACAGTCTTAAAATATCACACCTATGAGTATTTTATGACAATATCAATGAATTTAAGTTATTTATATGGCTAATGTATTTATTTTATATGTTGAGAAAATTATCTTAACATTTTATAAAAAAAAGTGTTTTTAATTTCAAATGTATTCTTTATGGCTTTTTCATCTCAGGGATT
>NW_005226268.1:0-222 GCF_000412655.1 Myotis brandtii
CGCTTGCTCCCTCCTGGAGGCCCCAAGGATTCCCTCCACCCAGTGAAAGCACAAACAGACAGTCTGACCAGGTGACAAATCGTCAAACAACGGGTCGACCTCCCACCCATCTAGTTGCGTGGGTGGCATCTGGCTTCTGGGCTCTCCCAGACATGGGGCATGGGTCCCTCCCAGCTGAGGGCCCTCCTTCCAGAGACGCACACCCCGGGGCCCCCAGCAGTG
>NW_005226269.1:0-222 GCF_000412655.1 Myotis brandtii
GACAGAATAAGATTCAACCCCTGAACCCCAGTTGCCGACTTTAAAACAGAAAATAAATAGGTGTGGTTTTGAGGAATCATGCCTCAAAAGATAGCACATTCTTTATTTGCATTTTGTAATAGAGGGAGTATAAAACTCCTCCCAAATTGAACAAACAATAAAACAAAGAGTGATGGTTGTTCATTGGATGTTGTGTCTCCACACGAAGACTGAGAGAGGAGA
>NW_005226270.1:0-222 GCF_000412655.1 Myotis brandtii
GGATGACACATGCCCTGCCTCCCACCTCTCCCACCTTCTTGCATCCCCCAGCAGGGTTCTCTGCCACCTGCACCAACCCAGCAACTGCTACCAGCCTCTGCCCATGGGGGGATGGATGGGGAGTGGGAGAGTGAATCCTGGCATACCCCCCACTCACAGTTGGGGCAGGACTCCAAGCACCCTCAAGAGTCTCCTGCATTTGTCCCAAGATTTCCCCCATTC
>NW_005226271.1:0-222 GCF_000412655.1 Myotis brandtii
ACATGGAGCCACCATGCTGCTCTCACCGGAATGGGAGTACTTCCCCTGTCCTGTGTGCCTGCTGTTCCCACACCACACACACTGGCCCCAAATAAACTCTCCCAAACAGAGAATCTGAGTGAGGACTGAAATCACTAAACCCCTTTAGCATCTATGGCTGTTAAGCCTTGGTATGGGACCCTCCTTTTCCCACTGCTTTGACAGAAGATAGCAGAACTCAGA
>NW_005226272.1:0-222 GCF_000412655.1 Myotis brandtii
GAGTTAGTTAAAAGTGTTGAGTTTGAGATTATCTAACTTAGAAGGTTTTGTTTTAGTGATTTTAGGAAGAAGAAAAAGGATAGTGAAAACATGTTTTGCCTTAGTTTTCCCTATAACTATATAACTAGTGCATTAGAGATGGGGGAGGGCAGGATAGAAGTAAAAGTTAAATAATAGCCCAGCTGGGTGTGGCTCAGCAGTTGAGCATTGACTCAGGAACCA
>NW_005226273.1:0-222 GCF_000412655.1 Myotis brandtii
TGCTTTCACAGGGCGATCGATAAGGAAGCTATTTACCGCGACGTCAGGACCTGTCCCTGCACCTAGTGGGTGCCTTCCCAGAGCTCCCCCACCCATGCGGGGCTGGCCGGCTCCAGCTCACGGGTCCCCACTGCCTCCTGGCCAGGCGGCTCCGAGATGCTCCCACCACAGGCCAAACAAGCAGGAAGTTCAAAGGCGCACGTCCCGGGTTGAGGAGGAGGA
>NW_005226274.1:0-222 GCF_000412655.1 Myotis brandtii
TGGTGCAATCCGAGATAATCTTGGAACTTGGGCTTGAACCACAAGAATGAGATGCTCTCTTTTCACTGGACTTGAACCTGGGTCTTAGATATTTACCTGAACCTTCTAGACTGGTGTTTAGCCAGGGCCAAGAGAGGAAAGTAACTGAGTCCTGATAACATCATTAGGGATCGTGGAGAGAGCTACACCCATCCTATCTCCGGACTAGTCAGTTCTACAAGC
>NW_005226275.1:0-222 GCF_000412655.1 Myotis brandtii
GGCAAGGCGGCTCCTGGGACCAGGGTGTCACCTTGCCTGAGGCTGGGCTTTCTGATCCAGATCATGATCATGGGTCACAAGCAAGGCAGATCCTGGGTCCCGGGGTGCTGCTGTGCCTGTGGTCCGGCTTTCAGATCTCAATCACGGACAGTAGGCACGACGGCTCCTTGGTTCCCATGGGCTGTCTTGCCTGCGGACCTGCTTTCTGATCTCTGTCATGAT
>NW_005226276.1:0-222 GCF_000412655.1 Myotis brandtii
TGCTCCAGCACCTCCTGGTGACCGGTTGTTTGGTAGTTCCACCGTTACAGCATCACAACCACAGGCCTTTTATGATATACATAAGGCAGAGAACAAGTGAATTCATTTTCACTGAATTGACTGCTAATATCTGTCAAATGATAATCAATTACATTGTAATTATTAATAATATCCAGATATTTAGCATTATAAAGGGTGTCCCAAAATTCACGCAAGAAATAA
>NW_005226277.1:0-222 GCF_000412655.1 Myotis brandtii
TGCTCTCCACTCAAAAATACCACTTTGCATTCCTTAATGTTTATATTGTAGCCCATTATTTAGGTTTTGAAAATGCAAATGCTAAGCTCTTTTGGTTTAATAATTTGATGGGTCATTGACAAGTTTATAAAAGATAATTAAATTTTTAATTTTTTTATTGATGTTTAGAGAGAGGAAAAGAGAGAGAAAGATAGAAACATTGATGGGAGAGGAACATCGATC
>NW_005226278.1:0-222 GCF_000412655.1 Myotis brandtii
CACCTTCATTCTTTGAGATTTCTACCTCCTAATCCCCTCAAGTTTAGGGGTTCCCCTCGGCAACCTTCAAGGAGGGGCACTCATTCAGGGTTGTTAGCCCAAAGCTGCAGCTTCCACCTGCTGGAGGTTCCACCTGAGTCAACCCCTATTGTCTGCAGCGGCAGCCTCAGCAGTGAGCCCCTTAATTGGCTTTTTCTCCTCTGTCTTATTCTCCCTGCTCCT
>NW_005226279.1:0-222 GCF_000412655.1 Myotis brandtii
GTTAGTAACTTGGGGAGGGGAGTGCTGCAAATTAAGACCCTACCTTGGTGGCAGGTCCATTTATTCTGTACAGGTTATAGTCTGAAACCTGAGCTACAGGAAGGGATGACTAAATTTACTTCCTTTAGGTACCCATAATCCTTTAATTGCCAGATGGATGGCTTTCTAAGTTGTTCCATCATCACTTCACCACCAGAGTTCAGTGCAACTTTTCAATTAGCC
>NW_005226280.1:0-222 GCF_000412655.1 Myotis brandtii
GCATTAGGAAGGTTGAGAACCACTGGCATAGAGTGTCCAGTGGTAACAATGGTGCATCTGTAGCATGTGGTGTTTAGCAGTGAGGATGCCATCATCCTTATCAGATGGTCTGTGACGTAGGGGCATAAAACTTCTCTTTTCCATTCTAAGTTCTTTGGCTGGTCTAACAATTAAATTGACATAAGAGATTAACTGGAGAAAAACAAATTTTGTATGTGAGGA
>NW_005226281.1:0-222 GCF_000412655.1 Myotis brandtii
AGAAAACTGTGACTAAAAGGTGTTAGATAATTTCCCCCAAGGTCACCAAAGTGAGGAGCAAGATTCCCACTGCTAAAGAGACCTAAAATGCTACCGTAATACTCTATTTATTGCTATTGTGTATGAAATGCGGAAACTCAAACTGAAAGGCGTGGTTTTTCTCTGAGTAGAATAGAATGCAAGGAGGTTTCTGTCCCGGGTTCTTGTCCAGGTGGATTCGAA
>NW_005226282.1:0-222 GCF_000412655.1 Myotis brandtii
AAGTAAGTAACGTTACGAGGGCAAAGATTCCTGCAATCAACACTCCAAGAAATCCCCTCTGTCTTTCCAAGATTTTTTACCAAATCATGCAACAGTTCTTAGGCTTGATGAGATTCCCATGGCTCAGCTAAGTTAGTGGGAACCCAAGCAAAAGCCGGTTGCTCTAAAATCATGAGGGAGTTCTCTTGAACAGTAGAATTGATACAATGGGATAATGTACAA
>NW_005226283.1:0-222 GCF_000412655.1 Myotis brandtii
AGAGGACTAATGCTAGGACACTCCTTTCTCCTCTTCTTGTTATGATCGTTAATCACTGAGGTTCCTCTTGCCAACACACTGTTGGAACATAGGCATGACCAAGCTACGGTTTTCTTAACGCCCCACCCAGCATTTGATCCACTGCCAGGTGCCCTAATGTAGATTAGATGCTGCTTTAGAATTTGGAAAGTGTATTGGACTCCTGCCATTATCCTTGAGCCC
>NW_005226284.1:0-222 GCF_000412655.1 Myotis brandtii
ATAGATACAGAGGCAGAGAAACATCAAACAGACTGTCGATCTACAGCGTGAATGCTGCGGATGGTTGGAGGTAAGAGATCAACAGAAGGCCTTGTATGCATGCATATAAACATAACCAAAGGATGCAAGACACTTGGGGTGGGGGCAGTGAGGGCATGTGCCGGGGAGGGGGGAGAGGAGGCCAGGGGAAGGTCGATGGGGAAAAAAAGGAGACATATGTAC
>NW_005226285.1:0-222 GCF_000412655.1 Myotis brandtii
TGGAAAGGAGAAAGGAGAAAATTGGGGCAAGGAGGAGTGCGATGCGACTCCAGGTGGACTGCGGAGCCGTTTGGGCTCAGGCACTAAGGCCAGGCTGAGCTCCCGAAGCAGACGTTCTTGCAGAGAACAACGGAAAACGTCTACCCCACCTCCGAAGCTGGGGAATTGGGATCGGCCAGCTACACGCCGGCCCTGGACCTCGGGGAGTTCGGGGCCACTTCG
>NW_005226286.1:0-222 GCF_000412655.1 Myotis brandtii
CCTGCAACCCAGGCATTTGCCCTGACCAGGAATCGAACCTGTGACCACCTGATTCATAAGTTGATGCTCAACCACTGAGCTATACCAGCTGGGCCAAAAGGCACCTTTTTAAATATATGGACACATTGAGACCATGCAGCCATTCATTCATTTAACAAATTTTTTAAAATTTATTTTTGTTGTGATTGTTAATCCTCACCCAAGGATATTTTTTTCCATTGA
>NW_005226287.1:0-222 GCF_000412655.1 Myotis brandtii
AGATCTTTCATTTTTCTACTTTCTATATTTCCTCATTTTTTGATTTTGCACATAGGCATTTTAAGCGTGAGAAGATGCTAAAATTAGTGATAACTTTAAGAGGAAGCATTCTGTAATTTTCCTGACTGTTTTGATAATTACTAACCATGAAAACCCTGTGAGCCTGAAAGACAGACTGTGAACTCGTTTCATAGACTGTGGTGTAACGGGTAAGTTGGGAGG
>NW_005226288.1:0-222 GCF_000412655.1 Myotis brandtii
TAAGAGCTAATATTTGTATTTAATCAGAGAAGCTACTGGGCTCACAGTTGAACCATATGCTTTCCCCACCTTCTATTTCTTTATCACTAAAATAATAGAGACTTTGGAACTCACGGGGACCTGAAAAGTCATCTGATATAACTCTTGGTTGGGAAAAAGGGAAACTGAGGCTTTGGGAGAGTAAATGACTGAGCCAAAACACACAGGTACAGGGACTGAGCT
>NW_005226289.1:0-222 GCF_000412655.1 Myotis brandtii
AAAAAAAAAAAAATGTCAACAGAAAAGGGAAGCCAAGTGGAACAGTACCTTCTTAATTTCTTTACTAGAACTGTAACTTATTTGGAATCCAACTTCGATTTCACCAGTTCTGAGCTTTAAAACCATTTTCCCTGAGAAGAAGATGTTTAACTTACGATGACATCCAGTGTGCTTCAGAGCATTTAAAAATGACATATTTTATTCCCTAGCCAGTTTGGCTCA
>NW_005226290.1:0-222 GCF_000412655.1 Myotis brandtii
CCCTTCATAGTTCCTTTTCCTGGAACTTTTTCCTCTCTCACTGTGATTAGATCCACTTGTTATTATATCTCATTTATTTGATCTGTTGGCACCCCCCTACTGGGTGTCATGTCTTAAAAATAATATCTCTCATCATAAATGTTGTAAGTATGGAATGTACGTTATTTTAAAAGGTGGTTGTACAAATACAAATATTTTTAAGAATTTAAATTTATGATTTTG
>NW_005226291.1:0-222 GCF_000412655.1 Myotis brandtii
GACTCGGGCTCAGAGCCCCAGTTGCTCCTCTGAGAGCCGGGAATAATGCCCCGCCGCCCAGCAGGGTGAGGTAAGAAAGGAAAGGAGGCTGGGCACAGAGCAGATGCCCCGTAAATGGTTAGCATTGTTACTGCTTCCACTCCGGGTGGGGAGGGCACGCCGGCCCAATAATGGGGCAGTCCCCCGACTTCCCTGCATCCTGGCCTGAGGGTTGTGAGGGGA
>NW_005226292.1:0-222 GCF_000412655.1 Myotis brandtii
CCCACACGGTACCTCTGCTTATTAAACGGGTACCTCCGGGGACCGTCCTGATGCCTGGCTCTGCGGTGGAGGCACCGCCACGGGACATATGGGTGATGGGCACTGCCTCCATTTCACAGTCACCAAGGGACCTGGTCCCTGGACCAGAACCCTGGTCTCTTATTCTAACCCAGCATCCTACACCCCCCTGCTACCTGGGTTCTTTGACCCTCTCTTGCCCGG
>NW_005226293.1:0-222 GCF_000412655.1 Myotis brandtii
TCACTGTGCTGATAGGGCGACTGTCTCAGGTCACAGCCGCGGGGGATGCCACGGGGGACGATGAGGAGACTGAGGCCAGAGCGGAGGTGGCTCGCACCAGGTCCCGCAGAGCTGGGCCAGGCCTCCCCCATAGTACAGAGCCATGGGGTCCAAGAACGGGTGTGCCTGGGGTGCAGTCATGGGGGCGGGGCATAGAGCCCTGCACCCCCCTGCACCCCCCTT
>NW_005226294.1:0-222 GCF_000412655.1 Myotis brandtii
TCCTTGCGGTTTTCCCAGGGAGGTGATGGTGGAATCATGGTTGTGGGTGTTAGAGGGGCCGCTGGGTCCCTGCCCTCACTGTGCGGAGGGAGGCGCAGGTCAGATGGGTCAGGAGCCCCTGCAGCCGTCCTGCCTTGTCCTGCGCCCCCTTCCCCCTGGGAGCGGTGCAGTTCCTCAGCACGCTCCGCTAGGATCCACCTAAAGCCCCGGCCGGGAAATGCC
>NW_005226295.1:0-222 GCF_000412655.1 Myotis brandtii
GGAAGTGGGTGAAAGTAGGTGAAGGGATTAAGCAAAAAACATCTATGTATATCACACACAGAGAACAGTTGGTGATAGCCAGAGGGAAAGGGGTGGGTGGGTGGAGGTGAGTACAGTTGGGGGAATGGGCATGGGAAGATACTGCTTTGGGTGATGGGCACATGATGCAGTGGGCAGTTGATGTTTGGTTGAGTTGTACACTTGAAACCTGTATGGTTTTGT
>NW_005226296.1:0-222 GCF_000412655.1 Myotis brandtii
ATCGGCAAGCAAAGAAGGCTGCCTGGAGGAGGCGAGCGAGTGCCTGGGCCCGAAGGGTGAGTGGACCTCAGCCAGGGGCGGAGGCACAGAGCTCCCGGGCCTCACCCGCCCTGGCCTGCGCTCGGGGAGGGGACCCAGCGCTGGAAAGCCAGGCCATGGCCCGGCCCGACTTCCAGGAGTGAAGGGAGAGGACCGAGTCAGAAGAGAAAGAAGAGGGGGAGC
>NW_005226297.1:0-222 GCF_000412655.1 Myotis brandtii
CCCTGACCACCCACCGGCCTCGCTCCCGTCCGCACAGCGTGGGGCATGGGAACCGGATGAAGGAAGCCCGTGTCAGGCCCGGCAGGATCACACTGCGGTGCCCGTTCCATTCGGGTACTTTCCGGGCCGGGGGACTTAGAGGTAATGCAGCCCAGGGTGCTGGCCCGGAGGGCGGGTGTGCCTGGGGGGCAGGCGCCCTGTGACCCCGGCCCCCTGGGGCAG
>NW_005226298.1:0-222 GCF_000412655.1 Myotis brandtii
AAGTTGTTTTACAAATTGTCTCAAAACTCCCTATGTTGGTGTTGTTGTTTTTTTTAAAGATCAGCTTTCTTTTCTAAAAGCCGAGTACATATGCACATGTCATTGTGCAGAGAAACGCCCCAAATACATTGTCTTGCATTGTGTCTTACTCCTGCTCACCCCATTCTGTACCTCGCTCTGAATCCGAGGCCCCTCCTGACAAATCAAGAGCCCAAGGAAGCC
>NW_005226299.1:0-222 GCF_000412655.1 Myotis brandtii
AGGGACCCTACCCGAGGGGTCCCAGATTGCAAGAGGGTGCAGGACTGGCTGAGGGACACCTTCCCCTCTGCCCCTGTGCTCCGGGCCTCTAGTAAGAAGATAAATATCTGTTGTGTCAGCCCCCTTTGTTTGTGGTACTTTGTTACAGCAACCCTAGCAAACTGATACATGTACGGAACAAAATCTGTGTTTTAACAATATTCACCAGGTGACCATTGGCAT
>NW_005226300.1:0-222 GCF_000412655.1 Myotis brandtii
TATATATAGATACTTTGGAATGTGTGGGGTGAGCTTTGGTTTAATTTTCCAAATAATGAAAGAGTTTTCTTTTCTCAATTCTTTATTGGCTATAAATTTGTGATTATGATATGTCTAACTGGGTTAAGGTGCTAAGTGACTCAGGCAGTTATTAAGTACTCACCTGACATCATCAGAATTATGTACAATTAAAATAATCAGCTATGGGACAATACATTATCT
>NW_005226301.1:0-222 GCF_000412655.1 Myotis brandtii
TCTGTTGAGGTGATTGTGTGGTTTTTGTTCTATATTCAATTAATAGGATGTTTTACATCAATTGATTTTGGGGTGTTACGCTAACCTTCCATTCCTAGGACAAATCCCACTTGGTCATGGTGCTTCATTCTTTTTCTATGTTGCTGGATACACTGTAGACTTTCTAAGGGGTTTCACACGTTATATAGAGCATCGTCATATTCTTGGCTGCCTGATCATGCA
>NW_005226302.1:0-222 GCF_000412655.1 Myotis brandtii
ACGAAGCCCTGGCGAGCGAGCCCCACGGTCTCTGGGCCTCGGCATTTCCCTGAACGTGAACGTGACCTCCACCCACAGACGCCTTCGGGTGAATTAGTGCCCGAGAGAGCTCTTAAGGGGCCAGTGCTTCCATCCGAGAGGTGGAGGCAGTGGGTCAGGTGAGGGTTTGGGGAGCTGAGCTGGGTGCGGGATGAATGCCCACCGGGCCGGCCTTTGGGGGAG
>NW_005226303.1:0-222 GCF_000412655.1 Myotis brandtii
AGCTTTGCTATCTCTAAGAAATTGAAATGGAGGCTTGGGGAATTAGGCTGCATGCAGGAACCACACAGCTGCTCGGCACAGGGAAGGCCTAGAATGGCAGGGCACTTGAGAATAATCTGGTTTCTGAATAGAGACCTTGCCTCTGGATCTTTCCTCCACAGACAAGTTAGCTATCCACACTTAGGATTCTGGAAAGAGCCTGGATTCTACCATAGCCTCCTC
>NW_005226304.1:0-222 GCF_000412655.1 Myotis brandtii
AAAGACGGTTTCCATACTCATTAATCTTACATTAACACTGAGAATTTAAATATAGTTTTTAAGTTAAAATAAACTTAAGACAAAAATTTTTCATATGCATATATACACAAAATGTTATGTGTTTTCTCAAAAATTCAAATAGCAAAACTATATGAATTTAGGTTTGATATTATAAAGAAAACATTTATTCTCTTGCCGAAACCGGTTTGGCTCAGTGGATAG
>NW_005226305.1:0-222 GCF_000412655.1 Myotis brandtii
AGAGAATCTTAAAAGCAGCAAGAGAAAAGCAGTTAAGAAGGAGGAGAAGGAGGAAGAGGAGAAAAAAAAAATAGCCCAGCTGGCATGGTTCAGTGGTTGAGCACCAAACTATGAACTAGGAGGTCATGGTTCAATTCTGGTCAAGGCGCATGCCTGGGTTCTGGGCTCTATCCCCAGTAGGGGCTGTGCAGGAGTTAGCTGATCAATGACTCTCTCTCATCA
>NW_005226306.1:0-222 GCF_000412655.1 Myotis brandtii
TTACAAATTAAAAATATAAGTTAAAATAAAAGTAAAGGAAGGGCAGGAAGGCAAAGTATGACGAAGTCCCTCAGAACAAAGAGCAAAGATATGGAAAATAGAAAGAAGAAGGAAATAATAGGAACATTAATCCAAAATATCCCACATATAAATGCCTAAGTGACCGAATGACCGAAATGACCAGAGCAACCAGTCACTATGACGTGCACTGACCACCAGGGG
>NW_005226307.1:0-222 GCF_000412655.1 Myotis brandtii
TAATGGCCTAGAAATTATACCTAGACTAATGTATTCTTGATTTTCTACATCAGTATTTGAATATTTTGATTATTCAAATTTCTTCAGAACTTTTATCTACCAAAGTCATTATAGTGCTTTCTGAAATTGAAGTACTAAATTTCATAGGCTTCAATTTTGGGTTGGTGAAAATACGGGGTTATTTCAAACATAGGCAGAATCAGCTTGTCTTTTCCACAAGTT
>NW_005226308.1:0-222 GCF_000412655.1 Myotis brandtii
AGGATAGAATGGATCCTCAGACCATAGCAGTGAAATGTGCTGCTATTAATATGAGGGCCAGAAGTAAATTGTTTTTCCTTTCCATGGAGTGGTCGTTCCTCGGGTATTATTTCTCAACAGCAGCGTTCTAGGCATTTGTGGGGAACAATGTTCCTTGTGCAGAATTGTTGTATGAATTGTGTTCCTGACCTTCACTCCACAAATTCCTATGCCATCCTCCAA
>NW_005226309.1:0-222 GCF_000412655.1 Myotis brandtii
TGCCTTGTTTCAGAGAGACAGAAAATTAATCCTATGTGTCAATTGAACCTTTTGGAGAAGGGCAGTGTTAGTGCAATGATCAGGGATTAAATTTGATACAATAATATTGAGTAATGCTTTTGGTTTTCAGAGGTAATTTTTATTATTTATTATTTATAGTGGCTGGAACAGTGTTTGGTATTTATGCATCTATAATAATCTATAATAATAAAAGCATAATAT
>NW_005226310.1:0-222 GCF_000412655.1 Myotis brandtii
GGCTATCAGGGGGAGCTGCAGTTCAGGAGCCCCCTGGAGTCTCGGCGCCTGAGCATCCTGCGCTGCATCCGGTCTCTGGTGCACGCCTGCCAGTGCCGCGACGCCAACTGCTGGCTGAAGTCCTGCCTGAAGATGAAGCGTGTTGTGCTGCACACCAAGCGCTGCCAGCGCAAAACCAATGGAGACTGCCCAGTGTGCAAGCAGCTAATCGCCCTTTGCTGC
>NW_005226311.1:0-222 GCF_000412655.1 Myotis brandtii
ACGGCAGGGGACTTGAGTTTCTGGCTCCCGCAGCGGCTATGGCGTTAGCGGCTGTGGCAGGGTGCGGATGGACCGACTGCGACCACGCGGCGGAGGAACGGGGAACCGTGCACAGTGCGCAAGGCGGTGGCGGCAGCGGGCAGGGGCATGGGGTTGTAAAAGGCAGTTTGAGTTTCTGGCTGCCAAGGGGCGGGCGGAAGAGGAGAGGCGGGGTCAGGAGGC
>NW_005226312.1:0-222 GCF_000412655.1 Myotis brandtii
GGCTCTGCGATCAGCCCAGGGCACCAATCATCCCTCAGGTCTTCCCTTCCCATGCCAACCTTTTGTTCCATCTCAGTGACTCAAACCCATTTCCCCCTGATGAGAACAGTGAGCTGCTGTCCTGCCATTGTTTCTCCTGGGAGTGCTGTTCTTTCCATCAGCCTCGGCTCTGCCCAGCCCAGTCGTGCCCGGGGACTCAATGCTGTTTGTGTGCATAGCATA
>NW_005226313.1:0-222 GCF_000412655.1 Myotis brandtii
GCCGAGGGGCTGCCCAGAACATCATCCCTGCTTCTACGGGCGCTGCCGAGGCGGTGGGCCCGGTCATCCCTGAGCTGAAGGGAAGCTCACTGGCATGGCCTTCCGTGTCCCACCCACAGTGTCGATTTGGGATCTGACCTGCCGCCTGGAGAAAGCTGCCAAATATGTGACATGAAGAAGGGAGTGAAGCAGGCGTCAGAGGGCCCCTCAAGGGCATCCTGG
>NW_005226314.1:0-222 GCF_000412655.1 Myotis brandtii
ATTTCCTCCCCTTCTTAGAAAAGTAAGAACCAACGCCAAATCCCCTTCACACAAGCCTACCCTTCCAACCAGCCCCTGTTGAGTGAGCTCCAGGTGTGGGGTTAGCGTCTTGGGCACTGAAGCAGATACATTTCTCATGGTCTTCTAGGAGGCAGTCACTAGCTGACCAGAGGTATAGGAAGCATGGACCTAAAACCAAAGGATGAACACGCTCAAGTGGCC
>NW_005226315.1:0-222 GCF_000412655.1 Myotis brandtii
ATTTGCATGTCTGTGATGATTAGTGATGCCAAGAGTCTTTTTTATGCTTATTGGCATAAAAAATGGCATAAAGCTGTAACTCTTACTAAGTGAAGGGAGCAGGGAAGGATTATTTTTAAGAAATTTGTTTCCAAAGAGAATACAGTGGAAAACAGATCTTGTGCATTTATAATATGGCAGTTTCTCCATTTGTGTGTTTCTCCTGACGATCCTAATGCTTTC
>NW_005226316.1:0-222 GCF_000412655.1 Myotis brandtii
CCCCCCCCCCCCCCCCCCCCCCAGTCTCGATGTACTTCCTTCTTTACTTCTGTAGCTGTAGACTTCTGTTCAGCCAGATTCCAGGCGGTTCTGAATGGTGGTTGTTCTGTACTTCAGTTGTCGTGTTGATGTGGTTGTGGGAGGCGGCGAGTACAGAGTTTACCTATGCTATCAGCTTGGTTCTCTCGATAGCCTTCTTCTTAAAGGCCCAGCAGTGAGAGA
>NW_005226317.1:0-222 GCF_000412655.1 Myotis brandtii
GCTTTACCTTTAGTGTTAATCCCCAAGAAAGCTACACCCGTTCCTGAACTCTGGATTGACTGCGTATCAACATTGTTAGGATGCTCTCCGGAACCTCAGCAGGTGCACAACCCACGGACACCTTCAGCCTCGGAACTGTGAGAGAGTACCTTTCTGTTGTTTTAAGTTACCCAGTTTGTGGTACGTTGTCCCAGCGGTCCCAGGAAGCTCACACAGTGACCA
>NW_005226318.1:0-222 GCF_000412655.1 Myotis brandtii
TCTACAGATAAATTATTAGCTATAGTAAAAAATTCTGTAAAGTCGCTATACAAAAATCAACAGGCAAAAGTCAATTAAATTTCTAAGCTCTAGAAACAAAGTGTTAGAAAAGTCTAATTTTTTCAAAAAGACACCATTATAACATGGATGACTTCCACAAACATAAGGCACATGACAGCAGAATACATATAGTAAGATGCATTAATATAAAGTTCAAAACAG
>NW_005226319.1:0-222 GCF_000412655.1 Myotis brandtii
ATTTCTATGGTACACTGTTTAGTGAAAACAGTAAATTATAGTTAGTATAATTACACAAACTTTTGTTAAAAAAGAAGGAGAAATAAGAAAACACAACAGAGCTCTCTCATCTTTACAGTAAGAAACACAGAAATGATAAAACAGGATACAATGAAATTATTTACTAACAAAGGATGGAGAAACACAGTGGATGGGACACAGAGATGAATGACATTTATCTGA
>NW_005226320.1:0-222 GCF_000412655.1 Myotis brandtii
CCGAAGGGTCCCGGGTTCGATTCCTGTCAAGGGCACGAACCTCGGCCGCAGGCTCAGTCTCCGGCCCTGGTGGGGGCACGTGCAGGAGGCAACGAGTCGAGGTGTTACGTGTCTCCTCACGTCGATGTTTCTCTCTCTCTCTGTCTCTCCCACTCCCTTCGGTTCTCTCTCTTGAAATCGACGGGAAAAAATATCCTCACGTGAGGATGAACAAAAAAAAAA
>NW_005226321.1:0-222 GCF_000412655.1 Myotis brandtii
TCTGAATAACCTTCAGAAATAGGCACAGAACTAAAGATGGTTGGAAGCGCAAGAGGTCTATTTATCCATTTGCCCTGCCTCCTTAACATGAACTTTGCAGGAGTAGCTTTCAAATTACCAGGCTATAATGCAGGACTCCTGATAATGAGACACTCTTGCACTTCACTCCATTGTTTCTGAAATTTATCCTTATCAAGTCTTGGGTGGTTCATTGTTATCTCC
>NW_005226322.1:0-222 GCF_000412655.1 Myotis brandtii
GAAATTAAATTATCTTCCTCTTTAAGCTGTTAATTAAGAGTTATCGTTGATCACCGAGGATTTGGGCTCAGTGGCAACATAAGCAGCAAGTTCTGAGCCTAAACAGTAACCTGCAGATAATAAATCCCACTGCTCGGGGGGGTTAGTTGTAAAGTATTGTTGGGCCAGACACAGAGCCACAAAGCATGGACCTCTTTATGGCTTCAGCTCTGCCCCACCCCC
>NW_005226323.1:0-222 GCF_000412655.1 Myotis brandtii
AAAGTAAATTGTTCATGAGCTGGCTTCCACCCTACATCACTGAACAACTTTCTCAACAGGCATCTATGTTCTGGTTGCACCTCCTTGAGGTTCTGTGAAGGTGTCACCTTCATTCTTCCCCTTTTTTTGAATGCCATCTTCCTCTGTCATGTAGATAATAAGTATTAAGTAATAAACACTCAATGAAACCTTCCCTGACCACCTCCAAGTTGAATCAGCTCA
>NW_005226324.1:0-222 GCF_000412655.1 Myotis brandtii
CATTCAGAAAATACCCAGAAAAGAAACACCAGCCTACCTTCGGAGATGAGGGCAGGTGGAGCTATTTTCTTACCCACCCAACTTGATTGGACGCGGATCAATGCAGCCAAAGGGTAGCCCCGGTGAGAGGGGTGTGTGGAGAGTCAGCACTCAGGGCCCACATGAAGTGGCTGCAGAAGAGCCTCTTCCTTTCAGCGGTTCTCAACCTGTGGGTCGCAACCC
>NW_005226325.1:0-222 GCF_000412655.1 Myotis brandtii
GGGGGGACAGGCCAAGGGAGATTGGCCAGCTGGCCCCACCCCTGATCAGGTGGGTTCGCTGGCCTCAGTGGGCATCATAGCAACCGGTCGTTCAGGTCATTCCGGTGTTATGGTCGCTGGCTATATATATATATAGTACTTACATTTATGCCAAAAAATACTATGGTCTAAATATTTCTACATGTTTTATGTAAGTTTGATATGGGCCTGAAAAAAAAAAAA
>NW_005226326.1:0-222 GCF_000412655.1 Myotis brandtii
GTCAGACCAAATGATTTCTCAGGCCTTATACGGCCCGCGGGCCAGACGTTCCCCACCCCTGCGTTAAAGGCAAAGCTTGAAAACCAGATCTATTCTAGTTACTGACACAAATAAAATCCTGCACTTCTTCAGGTGGGGTCACTGACTAGATGCAGGTAATAGAACTTGCGTGAAGCTCAACTCGTTGTGATCTGTGGTTCGGGTGATGTGACGGTTTCAGTT
>NW_005226327.1:0-222 GCF_000412655.1 Myotis brandtii
GGTTCTACATGTAACAACATAGACATGTTTTAAAATACAATTTTTAGTAAAAAATTGCAGAAATATTATACTGTATTACATAACTTGTAATAACTTTAAAAATATATAAAACCAACCCTAGCCGGTTTGGCTCAGTACATAGAGTGTTGGCCTGCTGACTGAAGGGTCTCAGGTTCGATTCTGACTAAGGGTACATACCTAGGTTGCAGGCTCCTCCCTGGC
>NW_005226328.1:0-222 GCF_000412655.1 Myotis brandtii
TCAATGGAAAAAATATCCTCGGGTGAGGATTAACCAACAAATAAAAATAAATAAATAAAAGAGAGAAGCTGCACTGAATGAGCATACATTACATCGCTGGCCCTGAGCTCAGCAGGTCAGCTCTTATCCATTTCTTCCTTTAGCCTTTCATGTTCATAATAAGCTGGTGAGGAAGTATTGATAGCCCCATTTTGCACATGATAAAATTAAAATTCAAGGATT
>NW_005226329.1:0-222 GCF_000412655.1 Myotis brandtii
AGCACTGCCCTGAGTGTCCTGAATGGACCTTCTGAGCGTGGAAAGACTATGGCTGCGGCTTCACGTTTCCTTTCCAACCTCGTGTGAAATAACCTCTTGTGACACAAGCTACCCTGCAATTTTGTGGGGAAGAGAATTCTCAGAATTTTGTAGTTTTTTACACTGCCACAGTACAAACTCACCATATCTCCTACCCCAGGAAAACAGCAAAATTCCCTCAAG
>NW_005226330.1:0-222 GCF_000412655.1 Myotis brandtii
AAAGATGACAGCGTGACGGGCTGGCCGGAGCCCTGCCCTGTGTCTGCCCTCGGAGCGCAGGCTCAGTGCCCACGGGACGCAAGGCCTGGAATAGTGAGAAGTGACCGCTCGTGAGCCAGGTGGTGGGAAGCCGGAGCCGTGCCCACTGCAGGGCCAGCAGTGGCGGGTGCCAGGTGCACGGGGACCACACGCCCTGTGGGCCCGGCCCTGTGCCTGCTGGGC
>NW_005226331.1:0-222 GCF_000412655.1 Myotis brandtii
AGTTTAGGATCTAAAATAAGTTGTTTGTTGTATCTCTCCTTTTTTTTTTTAAATTGCATTGCTATATAATTGACATATTACATTGTGTTAGTTTTAGGTGTTCACCATAATGACTTGATATATGTATATATTGTTAAATGATCACCACCATTACATTATTTAACATTCATCACAACATATAGTTACATTTTAAGATCTACTCTCTTGAAAACTTTCAAATAT
>NW_005226332.1:0-222 GCF_000412655.1 Myotis brandtii
GCCCGGTGTAACTGGTGTCTGTTAACCCACGCCGGGGCCACGCCAATGCGTGTCCACGAACGTGTCCACATTTTCGTGGCTCCTGTGGCCTGATTCTGTCAGCGGTGGGAGAAGGTGTCGGCGTTTCCCCAGCCTGAACCTCTGCATCTCGAGACACGTCTCGTAAACACCTTTCAAGTGTCTGTGATGCTTTGTCAGCCGCCTCATGCATATGCAGGACGC
>NW_005226333.1:0-222 GCF_000412655.1 Myotis brandtii
GGCTGGAGGAGAGCCAGCCTGCCCTGCGGGTGCAAGAGGTTCCAGGGATCTTAGAGCTGCAACATGGTCCCCATTCACCCAGCACTTACTTTGTGCCAGACCCTGTGATGCATGTTTCATAAGCATTTCCCCTACTTCAACCTCCCACGACACTGCGGCTGTCCTGTCATCAGGCCATGTTAACAGAGGAAGTGTCTGAGATGTCAGGAGGTTCTGTGGTGG
>NW_005226334.1:0-222 GCF_000412655.1 Myotis brandtii
ACAATAACAACAAAATTTAGAGATATAGTAAAACCAATATATCACTATCTAGTCAAAATATGTACAGTTTTATTAAGTAACCAGCATACTGCTAGTCCAGAAAAATACTTTAAGCATTGCACCTTTTCAGTTCGATTGAGAGTAAATAATAATAGACTGGAAATATCTGAAAGAAATCAAGCTTTCCATGAAAGTGATCTGAGAATACACAGAGTTCCTTTC
>NW_005226335.1:0-222 GCF_000412655.1 Myotis brandtii
TTGTACATGAACTAGTAAAATGTGAAACTCAGTGGCAATCTGATTTTTACCAAGTAATACCCTGTTTGGTCAGGACAGTAAAGTGCTTTGGGATGGGAAGTGGGAGAAAGCTGTTATCTGTGAGTTTAATTGAGCTAAATAAGAGGAAAATGTACCTAACTGGACTAAGTACTTATTTACACATGAATTCCAGAACTTTAGAGCTAGAAAGGATGTTAAAAG
>NW_005226336.1:0-222 GCF_000412655.1 Myotis brandtii
GCTCCAGAGTTCCCCCTGGGGATCAGACTCAAGTTTGTCTTCTCCTGTAACCGTCTCTGCCTGGTTTCACCCCCCACTTACCCAGCTTTTCCTCACTTCCATATATGTTTCTGCTGAGAACACTCCCACTTAAAAATATTTGCACACAATTTCCATCTAAGACTCTGTTTCTTGGTAAAACACATTGAAACTTTTGAATCATATCACTGCTTTAGAAATTAA
>NW_005226337.1:0-222 GCF_000412655.1 Myotis brandtii
TGTGTTCCAAGATAGATGATCTTCCCATTTCTAAACCCCTATCATCACTTTTACTGCCCTTCAAACTCTTCATTTGTTCATTTCGTCCTTCATTCACTTTTGCAGAACTGTTCTCTGACTCTCACTTTAAATAAAATAAAACACACACACACAAAAAAAATCTTATGTCAAAGTTTGCTTACTAAGAATTTTTATAAATGGGATTTAGCTAATATAATAATA
>NW_005226338.1:0-222 GCF_000412655.1 Myotis brandtii
TTCTCTCCCCCCCTCTCCTTTCCTCTCTAAAATCAATTAAATATATTTTTTAAAAAAATAAAAATAAAATAAAAGCATATTGTGTGCTTATGGTGAGAAGGAGAGGATTTCACTGTTCTCTTTCACATTAGAGCTTTTTAGTGATATTATTTCTAACTGTTTTCCCCTGTGAACAGAAACATCTGAAATGGAGTCACTAATGTGAAGGGGCCCTAAAGTGGA
>NW_005226339.1:0-222 GCF_000412655.1 Myotis brandtii
ATTAATTAATAATAAGCAAGACTAAAAGTTGTTCAGAACAGGTTTATTTTTTTTAACTTATGTACTATTTTAGATTTCTTTCAAAATATATATAGAGAGGTTATAAGTCTTGAGACGCCTGTAAATGTCACTCATCTGAACTGTGTGCCACAGAGAAGAAAACTTCACCTTCTCTCTTTGTAAGCTCGTGTTCTTTCCAGGATATCTAGAATAGTGGTTAGG
>NW_005226340.1:0-222 GCF_000412655.1 Myotis brandtii
CATGATCGTGAACGTTATTGGAAAACCAGGTCTCAGGAAACGGGACAGCCGGGACCCATAAGGCGGCTTGCCTGCGGGCCATGATCGTGATCGTGATAGGAAGACTCGGCGACGGGCAAGACGGCACGTCCGGACCCTTAAGCCTCCTTGCCTGTGTCCCGTGTTCAATTTCGGAAAGACGGGCGGCAGGCAAGGGTTCCCCTGGAGTCCCAGGTGCCACCT
>NW_005226341.1:0-222 GCF_000412655.1 Myotis brandtii
CAGATACTAAGCCGACGAGAGCAGTACGAAAGAGAACCGCACCAGAGGACTTCCTGGACGTCCTGGGGAAAGGGCCCCGCACAAAGATTCTGAGGAGAAACGAGGCGATAACAAGCCTTTGGGATCTCTGCCCGGATAATATGGAAGCTTGTAAATCAGCCCCCAGAGGCTATATGCCAACTTTGGAGGAATTCTTTGCAGAAGCCATTGAACAGGCAGACC
>NW_005226342.1:0-222 GCF_000412655.1 Myotis brandtii
GGCCCCTGGGTGGGGCCTTTTCAAGCCACGCCCCCTGCAGTGTGGGTGGGGCCCCAGGGAGCAACGCCCCCTGTACTGTGGGTGGGGCCCTGAGGAGCCACGCCCCCTGCAGTGTGGGTGGGGCCTTTTCAAGCCACACCCCTCTAGTGTGGGTGGGCCCCGAGGAGCCACGCCCCTGCAGTGTGGGTGGGGCCCCGAGGAGCCTCGCCCCCGTACGGTATT
>NW_005226343.1:0-222 GCF_000412655.1 Myotis brandtii
TGTTTGCCTCCTGTCTCAACACTTTGCCAAAACACTTCGCTAGGCTGCCTCCCTGCCCAGATGCAGTCACCTCGACACCTCCTACGGCAAAGCTTGCCAGATTCTCCAGAGGGACCCACTTCCACCAGCAGTGTCCCCCCGGCTTCCTGCTCACCACACGTCCTGCCAAGTCACCCACTGAAGCCTCCTCTCTCCAACTTGCCTCGGACCAGCCCAAGGAGT
>NW_005226344.1:0-222 GCF_000412655.1 Myotis brandtii
CTGAGGCCAGGCTCCGGTGCTGAGCCCTAAGCTGGCTTGAGAGGCAGACCCATGTCCACACACGTCATGGCCCCCACTCCACCCTCCCGTCAATGACATACACTGCAGCTCGTCTTTCTGAGTCACATAAGCAATTGCCTTCTGAACTGGAAATGCTTTGATCCAGTTGCTCAACCTTCAACAATGAATACAAATGAGCATCTCTAGTGCTTTTTGGGGAAC
>NW_005226345.1:0-222 GCF_000412655.1 Myotis brandtii
AGCGAGGAGCAGCCAGTGTGGCTGAAGGAAGGCCAGGCCTGAGAGCACAGGGTATGTGCTTTATGGCCCCCAGTTTCCTTCTTGCCCCGGTTTCTTCCTTTTCCTCTGGTCCTGGCCAGACCCCATCCCTGGCTGGGGGTGTCTGCCCAGTTCTGGGGCCCTACTGGGCCCCTGCGTTGCTGACGTAACCAAGCCACAGGTGGGGAAGGAATTAGAAACTGG
>NW_005226346.1:0-222 GCF_000412655.1 Myotis brandtii
AACTGGCTAGGGCTGATTTGGTAACTCTTAATGAGGACAGCAGACATCAGGGATACAGACAAACCATTGGGCTGAGAACAGAAATATCAACATAGGCACAATCTCCTAATTTTCTCATCTTTGGTGTACATTAGTTGGTTAATGGGCTTGAGCCAGGATATCTACACAGGCAAAACAAAGTGGATAATTGAGCAATTATCTGATGAATCTAAACACTAAAAA
>NW_005226347.1:0-222 GCF_000412655.1 Myotis brandtii
GGTCCCGCCTCCCTCGCAGGTGGGGCGGTGGCTGGCGCGGTCCTGGCACCTTCGAAGCCCCTCGAAACCCCTCCTGGCCTCCCTCCGGCTGTTCTCTCGGCTTTTCTCGAGCTGCTCCCGGCAGGGACTGAGCTGTCTCACAGGTTCTGGGTTCGAGCGGGAAAAAGCAGAACAAAAATTCCACTCCACTCTTCAGCCTCCCCAGCAAGCAAAGAAAAATGT
>NW_005226348.1:0-222 GCF_000412655.1 Myotis brandtii
GGTGATGGGGGGCGGAGTGTGGGGGGGAGCAGGAATCAAGCTAGAACACCTGGGCAGGCAGAGGGATAAAGCATCAAGGAAAATTTTTGAGGGCATTTCAGTTTATGGACACTAAGATTTGAGAGACAATTTGGTGTGAGTGCAGTGATGATGGCCCTACCTAGCCAGGTAATCAGGTAGCCATGTAGGGATTGAATTGAGAGTGGAGACCTTGCCCTAGCC
>NW_005226349.1:0-222 GCF_000412655.1 Myotis brandtii
AATCCTTTCTTCCTGGCTTTCCCTCAATCTATGCATGGCTTTCTCTACATCCCCTTTGTCTTTCTTTAGCTCAGCTTCTTGGCAGGAATTTTAGAAAATCTTCCTGTCTCTTGCTTGTGCTCATGTATCTTTTCTGTGGGTGATTACAGGTTATCTCTTGTCCATTGTTTAGTAGACTAGCAACCTTAATCTGCTCAACACTCCCCATAACCTGGCTATTCT
>NW_005226350.1:0-222 GCF_000412655.1 Myotis brandtii
GCTTCCTTCGTCACCCCAGCGATGAAGGAAGCCAAGCTTCCCACAAGCCCCAGGCGGCTGCTGAGGGCCAGCCTCTGGGCAGCGGCCACGGAGCCGGCTGGAGCAGGCGGGAGGCGGCTCAGACCCAGAGCAGAGGCGGGAGGCAGCTTGGGTCTGGAGCAAAGGCGGGAGGTGGCAGCCAGAGCGAAGGCCCGGGTCCCAGGTGCCAGAGGGAAGCCGGTG
>NW_005226351.1:0-222 GCF_000412655.1 Myotis brandtii
GGACAGCTTGATCGGGTAGGTACTAAATCCCACTTGGAAGAGAACAGAGGCACGGGGAGTTGGAGTCACTTGCCTGAGCGAGTGAACGGGGAGCTGAGTGGACCCAGCGGCTCTGCCCCACAGCGCTCCACAGACGGGCACCTGGGGTCTGCAGTCCTGTCAGGTCAACACTCAGGGACCCATCGGATCCAGAGGGAGGTGGTAACAAGGCATCATCTCCTA
>NW_005226352.1:0-222 GCF_000412655.1 Myotis brandtii
GTTTTACATTTATTGTACTATGGAGAGAAACCGGTGTCCTGGGAAGGCAGCCAGCTGAATCTCTGTTTCCCCTCTCTCCCCTGCGTTTTCACAGCCCAGCTACAGAGATGATACACTCTTCTGTGCATGGTGTACCGTACCCCAGGAATGGAAATCAAGGGAAAAGCTGGCCATGCCCATTCCCTGACCACCACATGCATTCAGGTAAGTGTCAGAAAGGTT
>NW_005226353.1:0-222 GCF_000412655.1 Myotis brandtii
TTTTATGGGAATCTAGCTATACAGATTATATAATATTGCATGCGAACATTATTAATATATCACTAAAATAACAAATTAAGAAAGGAGAATAAGAAGTACAAGAAAACACATATCACCACATTATTCCATTAAAAATTGGATCATATTTTGTATGAATTGCTTAAAAGTAATTTGAAATTATGAGGTTATTTTCTTGAATGTACCAGCATTATTGTAAAGACT
>NW_005226354.1:0-222 GCF_000412655.1 Myotis brandtii
CAAAGGAAATTTAAACACTGTATTGAATAATTCTGATGAATTATGCTTAATTTTTTAAAGTAAGATAATGGAATTGTGGTTATTTTTTAATCGATTTTTTAGACATACAACCAAAAATTAAACAGATGGAATAATATAGTGTCTAAGATTTGCCACCAAAATTTTCAAGGGAATAGATTAAATAAAATTGTCTATAAATTAATTTTTATTGCTGTAGGTAAG
>NW_005226355.1:0-222 GCF_000412655.1 Myotis brandtii
TTATTTAAAACATAAAAATAAACATATTTAAATATATTATATTTTAAAGTTACTTTAAAATATAAATTTGGAGACAGCTGGATATATTTTAAATTTGGAGACTGACGGTCATAGGAGAGGTCAGATAAAATATAAATTAGGGAGTTATCCACGTGTGGATGAAAAAGGGGTCACGTACTAAACCCGACAAGATCAGGGAGGCCTGCATGGTGGGCCTTAAAA
>NW_005226356.1:0-222 GCF_000412655.1 Myotis brandtii
CGCGCTTTGTGCAGATGCGGACGGAGGTGGCCGGCCGCCCGGGGGGCCGTGATTTATAGGCGGAGGCCTGTCTGCCGTGAAAGGGAAGGGGGCGCCTTTCCCCTGGGACCCGGCGCTGGGTCTGAAAGCCTCTCCCTGCGGACGCTCAGCTGGGCCCGGGCCCAATCGAACACATTGAGGCTTTGTTGGCGGGCTGGGCGGTGTGGGGAAGGCGCCTGAATA
>NW_005226357.1:0-222 GCF_000412655.1 Myotis brandtii
CCAAGTGCCTATCAGTAGATGAGTGGATAAAAAACAACAACAAAAAAATCCATGGTACATTTACATAAAGGAATGCTACTCGGCTATAAAAAAAGGAAATTTTACCTTTTGCAACAGTGTAGATGGACCTGGAGAGTATTATTCTAAGTGAAATAAACCAGTCAGAGAAAGACAACTATCCTATAATTTCACTTACATGTGGAATCTAGTGAACAAAATAAA
>NW_005226358.1:0-222 GCF_000412655.1 Myotis brandtii
TGATACTATAAAAATTTTGGAAGAAACTATAGGCAGCTAAATCTCAGACATCCCTTGTAGCAATATGTTTGACCATACTTCTCCTAGGACAAGGGAACCTAAAGAGAAATTAATGGGGTTATCTATACTAATAAAAGCCTAGGTAGCCCTCGCACACGACATCATCACAAGATGGCTGCCACGAGATGGCCACCACAAGATGGCCATGCGCACAGTGAAGGC
>NW_005226359.1:0-222 GCF_000412655.1 Myotis brandtii
ATGTCTGTCAAAGACCAGGTCTCAAGACCAGCACCAAAGGATATTAATGCTTTATAAGTATGTGTGATTTAAATAAACCAGGAAGAAGTCTATCCTGTAGGGAAATGGCTGCAAAAATATGATAGATAAGAAACTGAATATAGAACTCCTAATTCTATGAGGCTGCTGGAGAAGAAAAGCTTCAGTTTTATATATGTACTAGAGGCCCGGTGCACAAAATTT
>NW_005226360.1:0-222 GCF_000412655.1 Myotis brandtii
AATAATATAAAAGCAACATGCAAATATAAGTTGCATTTCTATACACTAAAAATGAACAATCTGAAAAGGAAATAGAGAAAACAATTCCATTTATAATAGCATCAAAAATAATGAATACTTAGGAATAAAGTTAACCAAGGAGTTGAAAGAGTTGTACCTTGAAAACAATGAAACACTGCTATAAGAAATTAAAGAAGACACAAATAAATGGAAAGACATCCT
>NW_005226361.1:0-222 GCF_000412655.1 Myotis brandtii
AATTCACTAGCAGCTTCTTAAGCCAACCAGGAAGCCCAGCCTCAGTGCCCTGCCCTCTCACTCCGCCCTGGATGGGGATGCAGAGCAGCTGCCACACCCGGTCCACAGCATCCCTTACACAGAAGGAGGACAGCCTTCTTACGATGGTATTTTTATAGGTTCGCATATTGGATTTTTCATCTATAAAAATTATTTTTATCGCTCTCATTTGGTCTCTCCCCA
>NW_005226362.1:0-222 GCF_000412655.1 Myotis brandtii
TCAGCCACTGAGCCACGCCGGCCGGGCGAGAGGTTTCTGTTTTGAAAGAAAGATGCGGCCAGGCCTGTGGGCTCATCCCTATGGGAGGAGCGCCCCTCTAAGCAGAAAACCGGACAGGCGTGGACCCAGCACCATGGAAGTGCTGGTTATGTAAGCAAACAAGCCTGTGTTTGGCCAAAGGGCATGGCTGTTTCCCACGCACGCCTGGCTCGGTTGGTTCCT
>NW_005226363.1:0-222 GCF_000412655.1 Myotis brandtii
TCCTGATTCATAGATCAATGCTCAACCACTGAGCCATATTTCATATTTATTTGAATAAATGATTAAGTGAAATTATCTAGCTGAAATTTCTCATCTTTCTCTTTCCTGACTGAAAATATCTCTAGATCCTCATCTTTTGTGGCTTTTAATTTTAAGTTTAATTCTATTTTGAATTACAATGAGGAGCCATGGGATTGGATTAGGATATGCCTGATTGGATTA
>NW_005226364.1:0-222 GCF_000412655.1 Myotis brandtii
ATACCACACTGATCATACCACAATATAGATTAGAAAATTGATGTAGAGAAAAAATTAAGTAATATTAAAACCTAAGAAGCTAATTAGGGGAAGAATTGCATGGTATTTCTGGTTTTAAATAACCAAACCCATACTTTTTTCCTAGGGTACCAATCTGTTTGGGATACCATTTTCCTACACTGTTTTTATTTTGGACTTCATAAGAATACTAGAGGCCTGATG
>NW_005226365.1:0-222 GCF_000412655.1 Myotis brandtii
GAGAGGGATAGAGAGATAGAAACATAGATGAGAGAAAACCATTCAATGGCTGCCTCCTGCGTGCCCCCTAAGGGTATCCAGCCAGCAACCTGAGCATGTGCCCTAACCAGGAATCAAACTGGGAACTTTTTGGTTCATAGGTCAACACAAAACCACTGAGTCACATGAGCTGGGCAGAAAAAATAATGTTTTTTAGTTAAATAAGGATTTAAATGTGATCAA
>NW_005226366.1:0-222 GCF_000412655.1 Myotis brandtii
AGTAAGGCCAGAAGAGATCTATCCATTCAATGTCTGTGTATAGAATGCCAACCCTGCTTTAAGCACTCTGCTAAGCACTGGGCCAACAAAAGTGAACAAAAACACAATAGTTCTTGTCCTCACTGAAGGAACAGCATAGGGGAGAAGGACAGTAAACAATGATCATGAAAATAGGTTCAGAAATTATAAATTGTAATAAGTCCCATGGGGAAAGAAATACAG
>NW_005226367.1:0-222 GCF_000412655.1 Myotis brandtii
GACATGGCATCCAGCCCCCGGGGGTCAGGCGAGGGTGCCGACGGCTCCTCCCGTACCGGAGCCACCGGGGTCCCCGGTTCGCCTGGTGGTTTTGAATCATGACTGTTTCCCCTCCTTCCACAGAGTCTGGAAGCCCAGAATAAATTCCCCCAACTCCCTTTCTCATCTCAGCCCCAGAAATCAGACATATCGGGGCTCCTGGTCCTCCCCACACTCAGCCCC
>NW_005226368.1:0-222 GCF_000412655.1 Myotis brandtii
ACTTCTTACTACTTAGTGTCAGTGGTCATTTTAGCTGCGAAGTATTGAGGAATTCGAGAGGACGCCACAGGCTATACTTTCTTCTCTTTAATAAGGCACTTCCTCAAGGACAGAGCTGGCCTCTCAGGAAGTCTTCTGAGGCTTAGCAGTTTCCAGAGATCATAGATGGAGCTCAAGAAACACACTGGGTGAACTAAATAATTAGTAACTGAGTGATTACTA
>NW_005226369.1:0-222 GCF_000412655.1 Myotis brandtii
CAGAATTTTAAGAGTCTCAGAATTAGAAAGGGTTTTTCTAAATCACCACAAGTCCAGAATGCATTTAAGTAAAAGTTTAATAATTCTAATTACACTTACAAATTGAGATTACAGTCTGAACATACCCCACAGGCGAGTAGTATGATCCATGCATATAATAGGATCAACTAAATTTCCCAAAATTCTTTTCCCCCAATATTATCCCATAGATATTCTACTTTT
>NW_005226370.1:0-222 GCF_000412655.1 Myotis brandtii
AAAAAAACCACTCACCCTCTGTTTCTCCATCTGCACAGCATGGAAATCACAGCAGAAACCAACTGAATGCATGGGGACATAATGAGTTTTTAATGAGACAACATTTATATAGTGCTTTGAGCTTCTAGGGAAACTCTGCTATATAAATACTAACTATTCTCAGGGCAATATTAGCACAGTCTATTGAATAAAATGAGGGCTTTTATTAAAGACTAGAGGTCC
>NW_005226371.1:0-222 GCF_000412655.1 Myotis brandtii
CATCACCTCAGCCCAAAGCGGTGTTTCACAGTGGGAACTTCCCATTCTAATGCCTCAGTGGTGAGTGTTGCTGTCTCTTTAAATTGTCACTCCCGGGCCCCACCCCTTGAGGCGTCCAGAGAGGTAAGACACTTCCCTGTGTGCTGGGAAGTAGGTCAGGGGCTTCTGGGCCAGCCTCAGAGCCCGTCACTGATTCTGCAGGAAAGGTGAGCACCAACAGGG
>NW_005226372.1:0-222 GCF_000412655.1 Myotis brandtii
CTCTCCCCCGGGAGCTGCCCTCACCCCCCCTCTGTGGACTGCTGTGGACCTGCCATTGCTTCTCACCACCTTGCGTTAGGCCACAGCGGGCTGGCCCAGAAGTGGGATGGGGTGGTGAGAATTCCCGGACGTGAGACCCAAAGGACGAATCAGTCTTCATCCAGGGCTGGAGGCGTGACATGCCGATGGCCTGGTGGCATGTGCACAGAAGGGCAGCACACA
>NW_005226373.1:0-222 GCF_000412655.1 Myotis brandtii
GGCTCTCACTGGCAGTCCCTGTGGGTCAGGTCACCCCCAAAAGAACCTGCTCCCCTCAGGGCTCAGCTTCACCAGGGCTGGATGGCATTCTAGCTTCTCTGACTCCTTCCCCACCCTTAGCATGCGTTAGGAAAATGCTCACTGAGCTGTAAGTCCACCCCCTGACTGCAAGGTCCATGAAGTCAGGGAGGAAGCTGTCTTGTCCACCGAAGTCTCCACACC
>NW_005226374.1:0-222 GCF_000412655.1 Myotis brandtii
AATTTGCATATTAGCCTTTTATTATATAGGATAGTGTCTAGCATATAGCAGAGACATTTGATAAATGCTTATGGAAGAAAGAGAGGGAGGGAGGAAGAAGGACACACACACATATTAATCCATCATGCCTACTTTATATTTAGAATGTGCTTTACTATCTCCACTTTCCTATTCTCATTATTACAATCAGATATCAGGGCTCTGTGATTCTGGCAAAACTAT
>NW_005226375.1:0-222 GCF_000412655.1 Myotis brandtii
ATGGGAGAGGCTGTGAGTTTGTGTATGTCTGTGTGTGCGAGAGTGCACACACATGCACACTCGGGTGTATGTGCACAGCAAAGCAAGTGTGTGCATGGACCTATGTGTGTACTTGTGTGTGGATGGGAAGGTGGAGAGGGAACTTCTGCTTGTTTCTGCTGCTTGGATTAGACCGCCTGTACAGTCTTTGACCAGAGCAGGGAGGTCAAGGTTGGCCTCAGG
>NW_005226376.1:0-222 GCF_000412655.1 Myotis brandtii
GCGGGGGGTGGGGGGTGGTGGAGTGGAGGGTTGGGGGGATGTGAGCAGCCAGGGGATGGGGCCGGTTCCTCAGCAGCCGCCGGGCTATAAAAAGCAGCCGGTGCCAGTTAGAAGCAGCGCCCAGCGGGAGGATGAAAACGGGTTTCCATGGTTACCACACCAAGGAAGAGAATATTCGGATCAAACCAGAGTCAAAGGTCGCCCAGTGAGCTTCAGCCTAAA
>NW_005226377.1:0-222 GCF_000412655.1 Myotis brandtii
AAAAAAATGATTATTTATTTATTTATTTTTTGGCTGAATCCTACTGAGAACCCTATTCAAATAGAATTGTCACTTAAACTTAAGGAATATGGAGCTGGAACTCAGGGGAGAAATTGAGTTTTAGGATAACACTGAGTGTATTTTTAAATATATAATCCCTAGCGCTAAGCTGGGATTATATTTCTTATCATCCCACTATTGATTTAATAATGCTAATAAGAT
>NW_005226378.1:0-222 GCF_000412655.1 Myotis brandtii
TGCCTGTGTGTGTTTAGTTGGTTGTGCAATGCTGGCCGGGGGTCGGTGCCCGGCAGTGCTAAGCCATCCTTCCCTCTCTGCTCTTTGCAGTCTCCATGACCCCAGCCTGGGGGAGCACCTGCAAGGCCTGGTCCTCCCTGGGCTCATTGAGGGCCCGGCTCCAGCAGGCACTCAGGCAGCCCTGGGGTTGCCAGGTGTGTCCTTTCCCAGGGCCAGCGCTGG
>NW_005226379.1:0-222 GCF_000412655.1 Myotis brandtii
TATTTTCCTGGAAAATCATTTTATAGTTACATTTAGAGAAAATTCTGATCTGGAATAGAGAGGTTTGAAGTGATGCCTCCAAAGAACTAAACTGCTCTGAATTCTATTGTTCAAGGCAATCTCCACAGATTTTGCTTTTTTTTCACAACTTTTTGTTTTCAAATTCTAGATTTAGACGGTCATACGTATTTTTATTATTGCTTGTTCTTGGTCTGTGTGTCT
>NW_005226380.1:0-222 GCF_000412655.1 Myotis brandtii
GGTTACCCCCCCCCCCCCCACCCAATAGTTAAAGTCACTGTAACTGGGAGGACGCTATTCCTCTCTGAGGGCCAAATTTTAAAGAGAAGTGTCTTGACCCTTGATCCTGGAAAAGAAAGTGATGACCACCACCTTTAAAGCCCCCTATATGATGCGTACTGATGTTTAGTTCTGGTTTCATTCATGCCAATAGCCCCCACTCATTGTAAACCAAGTATGTCC
>NW_005226381.1:0-222 GCF_000412655.1 Myotis brandtii
TTGATATTAAGGATATTGTTATTACCTTATTCATTAAAAAGACTGTGTTTTCATTAATTTTATCATTTGACTCTTAGTTTAATTGCCATGACTCTAATCAATAAAAATATTTTGTGTGTTTTTCATTATAGGTCATTGAAGGTGTAAATTCTTCTTCATTTCTGTTTCAGTAAAGAAGCAGAATTTTCCAAGATTTGTAACAGAGCTGCCTTAATTCTGTGC
>NW_005226382.1:0-222 GCF_000412655.1 Myotis brandtii
CGAGAGAGAAACATCCATAGCAGAAATCTCTTTCTATTCCACCAATACTCTCTCTCTCAAAAAAACCCACACAAACAAACAGAGGGGGGAAACACACAAACCTTGCATTCTCTCATGTCCATATCACTCACATGGCACTTTTCACATGCTGCTTTGAATACACAGTGGAACCTTGTTTCTCAAACGTCTCCCATCTCAAACAATTCGCTTCTCAACCTGACA
>NW_005226383.1:0-222 GCF_000412655.1 Myotis brandtii
ATGTTTTTGATTCGTTTTTAGAAACAATTTCTTTGGGAACACGGTTTAATTTCTCAGTATTGTTCTACCATTCCTGTAATTAGGAAGCCAAATTCATAGTCCTGAATTGTTTAAATTTGGATATATTTCCTCTCTTAATTTTCCTAGTTTTAATTTTACTACAAAATCTCTTCAAAATTCTGCAATTTAGATCTATATTGTCATCTCTCTTCTTTTCCAATA
>NW_005226384.1:0-222 GCF_000412655.1 Myotis brandtii
TGGTGAGTTTAATTGGAGACATGGTCCTGCATTTATATCCTGTTTTACACTTAGTAAAGTGAGAATTTACAGTTATATACCTACAAATATAGTTCTTAGATTAACTTGTACACCGTTGGGATGTTTTTCTTTTAAATTGTAGAACTAATTACAAAAAAGAAATAATAAATTATATATTTAAGTATAGAGAAAAGATCTATCCAAAAAGTACGGTTGAAGATA
>NW_005226385.1:0-222 GCF_000412655.1 Myotis brandtii
GCCGTGGTGGCTTCACTGTGGGGTGAGGGTCACCTGTGGTCTCCACGGTAGCGGGGCTGGTACGAGCGGCGGTAGGTGGCTTTGAAGTTGTGTGCTTGGGTGGATTGACTGGCGTCTGGGTGTCATGGGGCTGCCCTGTGTGTCTGTGGCAGTGGGATCCCTGCGTTGTTTACTCAGTGGCCTGTCCAGGCCTGGTGCCTTACCTCGATGTCCACTCTCTGT
>NW_005226386.1:0-222 GCF_000412655.1 Myotis brandtii
CACCTCCCCCTGCTCCTGAGGGGCGATAGGGGCAGCAACTGCCACTCGCACCTGCTGATGGCACTGGACCCGCTTGCACCCATAGCTGGTGCTGGAGCTGCTGCTCACACCTGCTGCTGGTACCCAGCGCCAGTCCCGATTGCTCAGGGCCATTAGCTAGTGCGAGCAGTGGCTGCTGGCCTAGGTTGCCCCTGAGGGCTTCTTTACCTCCCCCTGCTCCTG
>NW_005226387.1:0-222 GCF_000412655.1 Myotis brandtii
CCCTGCCTCGGTGCAGAATACTGCCCCCTCCTCCAATCCCATCGGGGGCTTCTCCCCATCCCGATGGTGGGGGTTGGTGGAAAATGCCACGGACACTTGATGCCCTGGTTTCTCTCTTACCTCTGGGAACGTTGTGACCTGAGCAAGTCAGTCCCATCTCTCTGGCCTTGCCTTTCCCTGTATCCCTGTAAAACCAGAATAGTCCCGCCCTGCACTGCCTCA
>NW_005226388.1:0-222 GCF_000412655.1 Myotis brandtii
GCAGCCGGAGGCCTTTTCACGGCCGAGGGAAGTTAACAATGGATTCCCATGGAAGAGCTGGACACTGAAGGTTTACATAGTGTGGTTAAGTTTCCCAAAATAACTGTAGCTTCCATTTTATGGACCATAAGATTAGTACTTGCTATACAAACATACCTTTAGAAACAGTTTATACTGCCATCTAGTGTTCACCAACTATTTGAACTAAGAACTTAAAAATAC
>NW_005226389.1:0-222 GCF_000412655.1 Myotis brandtii
TGCTGAGACACAGCTGTCAACAATTCTTGGGCCCTACTGGTGGGGTGGACAGACACATGTGAAAATGAGATAACCTGTGTGATGATAAGAACTGCGTAAGGTAGCTTCTAGCCTCGGTGGTGAGTGAAGGCTTAAGGATGGTTTTAGAAGGAGCTGGCCGTGTGGCCGTCTGGGCTTTCCAGGTACTGGAACAGCAAGTGTGGATGGGAACAGACAGAAGGG
>NW_005226390.1:0-222 GCF_000412655.1 Myotis brandtii
AAACAGCAGTTTTTATATAAGATGGATGCTTCAATACAGTGGAACATAGGGCAATAATTATGGAAAGACCCATTAAAAATAGGAGAAAAAGGCCTGGCCAGGTGGCCCAGTTGATTGGAGCATTTGATCTCTGGCCTGGGTATGTACCAGAGGCAACTGATTGATCTTTTTCCTTCACATCAATGTTTTTCTCTCTTTCTTTCCCTTCCTCTCTCTCTAAAA
>NW_005226391.1:0-222 GCF_000412655.1 Myotis brandtii
CCTGTCCAACCAGCCCATCCACCAGGAGGACAGTGCCGTACAGGCCAGATGCAAGGCCAAGTCAAGGGTTAAATACTCCGAGGGGGTATATCCGAGCGTCTCCTCTGAGCAACAGGCCAGCAACAATGCCATCCATGGGCCGGACCTGGCTGAGGAGGGCATTGGCATGGGGATGCCCAAGAAGCAGAGTCCATGGATATCAGGAAAGACATCCATTACCAG
>NW_005226392.1:0-222 GCF_000412655.1 Myotis brandtii
GAGTCAGTTTTATCCAACATTGTTCATTTCTATCTCAAAAATGAAACCCATGATTTCTATTTTCAAATGCATCCTTTTACTATACCCTTCTTAAAATTATCTTAGTATCAGTAATGATTTATCACCTCAGTTCACAAGTGAACGTGGATTCTTTGACCCTTCTTTTTTGTTTTAAACCGATTTTAAAAAATTATTGTAAAACAGAGTCTCCAGCAGAGAATA
>NW_005226393.1:0-222 GCF_000412655.1 Myotis brandtii
TCCAGCCCAGCAGAAACAGACAGCGCTGAACTTTGGCAGGAAAATCTTATCTTGTCTCCTCTGACAATTGATTTGTTTACTGATCATGCAGGGGCTCTCAACTGGGACGCACTACCCCTCTTTTCATTTTTGGTGTTGATCTGTGGGTTGGAGACTTGGATACTCAGAAGTAGCTCAGCTGGCTGAAAAAAAGTGTAGATTTCAGGTCCCCTTCCTTACCAG
>NW_005226394.1:0-222 GCF_000412655.1 Myotis brandtii
GAGAGGACAGGTTGAAGGGCAATTTGGAGTTGGAATGCAAAAATCATCACAGCTGTCATGGGGGCCAATCATAAGGAGGCATGGAATGGGTTGGGGGTGGGGGAAAGGAGATTCCCCCTTCCAGCTCTTATCAATACACTGGGACCCTGAAATCCAGTCTGGAATGGGAGGAGGGGAGTTGGCTCCTTCCTTTTGCCAAATCTGCAAAGTTAAAAGCATCGC
>NW_005226395.1:0-222 GCF_000412655.1 Myotis brandtii
AACTGAACTGGCAGCCATGGTGGCCTAGAGACCCAGGCTCACAACACAGCTGTGCTAGGTCACAAAGGGCTCCTGAGGCAAAGAGAGGAGGAGGCTGACCCACTGCTCCTCCCTCCCCAGCCCTGCAGGCTCCATCCCTGTGCTCTCCTGGACCTTCTAGGCCTTCATCAGTTTTCCATTTATTCCTACTAGAATTCAGTTATTACCTGGTGTCTCTTGGAG
>NW_005226396.1:0-222 GCF_000412655.1 Myotis brandtii
CTATCCACTGAGCCAAACCGGTTAGGGCTCATTTCATTTTCAAAGGCTTAATCGTAATTTCCCACACAGAATTTACATCTGGTGTGACTTTATGAGCAAAACCAAGACAATATCAAAATGCAAAGTATAACCTGACAATGGCCTTTAACACAATCATCAAAAAAAGCAGCCTGGCCCTGGCTGGTTTTTCTCCGTGGTTAGAGGGTCGGCCTGTGAGCCAAG
>NW_005226397.1:0-222 GCF_000412655.1 Myotis brandtii
AATTGCTTACTTCCTTCTTATAAACTCCAAAACTCTTTATACATGCATCACTTGTCATAGATTGTCTTGTTATTTTTTTTCTTGTTTGTCCTACTAAATTGTAAATTCCAAGTGGAATTTGCCGGATTTTGTATTCCCTACAATATATAGGTGCATGCTTTTCATATATTTCTACCTAAAAACATTAAAATTCTTATTACCTGAGGATATGATTTGTTGTTG
>NW_005226398.1:0-222 GCF_000412655.1 Myotis brandtii
CATTAATGTTTTTGTAATCTCCTTTCTTCCCAGATTACACTTTAAGGTATTTAAAACATTTGTTTTTATTATGAAGGGAATACAAAATAGGTATGTCATTTATGGCAAATTTATTTCCTACAAAATATTCCAATCAGATATTCAAATAAATAAGCTCATAGTCTTATATGCAGCGTTCATTTAAGGTTTACAAATTTTATTGGAGTTTTTAATTATAAAGAA
>NW_005226399.1:0-222 GCF_000412655.1 Myotis brandtii
CTCAGGTCCCCCGTCAAGCCCCACTGGGTGGGGGGCATGGCCTTAGGTCCCCTGGCCTGGCGCCGGGCAGAGGGGTGCGGCCTCAGGAAAACTGGTGCAGCTTCAGGTCCCCTGGCCTGGTGCCGAGCACAGCCTCAGGTCCCCAGGCCTGGCCTCAGGTCCCCTGGCCCCAGTGCTGGGGCGGGGGGCGTGGCCTCAGGTCCCCCAGCCCTCAGGTCCCTG
>NW_005226400.1:0-222 GCF_000412655.1 Myotis brandtii
AGTGCACAAATTCATGCATGGGTGGGGTCAGGCTGACTGGATTCAATAAGGGCAAATTGGGGCCGGGCCTGTTGGGAGGAGGAGACAGCGGGAGGTTGGCCAGCTGGCCTGCCCTGATCCAGGGGAGGGGTGTGGGCAATTGGCCCATGGGCTCCACCCCTGATCGAAGTGGGGGTGCCGATTGTGGGTGGGGATGGCCTGGAGAGGGGCTGTGGGTGGTGA
>NW_005226401.1:0-222 GCF_000412655.1 Myotis brandtii
TAATTTTAAGTTCACAATATAATGCTAAATAAGCATAGAGTATATCCAGATATAGTGAAGATCAAATCAGCCTGTAATTTTATTTTGGTAAATATTACTTTATCTAAACAAAAACTATACAAACATCTGTGACTATATTTATTCTGCTTTTATCCCTAGAAGAAAACAAAGGAAAACCTTTTTTTACATTCCCAACACAGGTGACTTCCAATGTTCCATGTC
>NW_005226402.1:0-222 GCF_000412655.1 Myotis brandtii
ATATATCCTTGGGTGAGGATTAACAACAACAGAAAAAAGGAGGTGGCTCCTTTTGCCACAGAAGTTTCAGTGGTGCATTCTTTTTTTTTTTTTTTTTTTTTACCTCCGTTGACTCATCCACAGGAGTGGGAGTTCAGACAATAGGAAGTTCTTGCAGCATCCTGCTTAAGATTCTCCTCACAGAGGATTTGGTTCGCGGCCCATTTTCTGTCAGGCTTCCTG
>NW_005226403.1:0-222 GCF_000412655.1 Myotis brandtii
ATTAAAATATACACTCTAGCTACTTCCAAGTACACAATACAGTATTATTAGCTACAGTCACCATACTGTGCTTTACACCCCAACCATTCCCTTTTTTTTGTTTTTATTAATTAAAGAATTGAGTAAGACACAGAATTATTTATGTGTCTTCACATGGAAAAGAAAACTGTAATGAGAAATGGGAGTAGAGATATTCTAAAGGAGACCAGACATACACCAAAT
>NW_005226404.1:0-222 GCF_000412655.1 Myotis brandtii
CTTCAAGAACTACACTTGTAGCCATGTGCTATATTAGAATAATGATGTTAGTGAGTGAATTAACTTCTCTTGTTAATAAATGATTTATATGGTATGTGTACGGAATAAAGAATAATTGTATGAGTCTCAGAAGACAGAAAAAATTAATTCATTTGAAACATATTGTTGAAGGAGATCTCTACAGCTACCCTGGACTGCCAGAAAGACGAACAATGGGTCTTA
>NW_005226405.1:0-222 GCF_000412655.1 Myotis brandtii
ACACACACACACACACACACACACTCACACTCACACTGGGAAAGTGGGGCCAAGCCCCTCCTCCCCTGAACCCCCGCACCCCCAGGTGAGACCCAGCCACCCCCCTCCCCCGGGCGGCCTGTGTCGCCTTGATGGCTGGAAGACACCTTTCCTTTCTCCCTTGCGGGTGAGCCCGGCGAGGCCCCTGCTCACCTTCGGGGTCCAGGCGCTGCCAGACCCTCC
>NW_005226406.1:0-222 GCF_000412655.1 Myotis brandtii
AAAAAAAATTAAGTGATTACAAAAATTCTTTTGCACAGTGCTGATGTGTAGAATAAACTCATAAAAATGGTAGTTTTTGCTTTCTCTCTGATAAATGCATCATTATTCCTCAGAGCAGGAACTCTTGTTTTGCTGTAGCCCAGCACTGCAGCAAGCGCAAGACACACAGTGAGTCTCACTCGGTGGTTGCTGAATGAATGATGAGCTCAAGAAATAACTTTC
>NW_005226407.1:0-222 GCF_000412655.1 Myotis brandtii
GAAGGAAGGAAGGAAGGAAGGAAGGAAGGAAATTAGATGACTAACATACACCATATACAAGAATAAACTCAAAATGGATAAGATATTTACATGTAAGTCTCAAAACCATAATAATCCTTAAAAATATTGGCAGTGAAATTTCAGATATCTTGTGTAGCAGTATTTTCAGCAATCCATTACCTAGAGCAGTGGTAGGCAAACTGTGGCTCGCGAGCCACATGC
>NW_005226408.1:0-222 GCF_000412655.1 Myotis brandtii
AAGCCGTTGAATGGGTAGCCACTGACTGCTTTTCTTTCGTATCTGGAAAAATGTCCTACCCTGGGGATGAGGAAGCTGTGGTCATGACTTTCAGGCTGAATGAAGAGACAGAAAAGAGTCAACTCAGCCCCTTCAGAGTACTATAGCCAACCCCTGCATAATTCCTGTCCCTGAAGGTCTGGGTCGGCTAAGAGCAACATGTAGGCCTGATGTGGCCAAACC
>NW_005226409.1:0-222 GCF_000412655.1 Myotis brandtii
CGGACGGGGACGAGCTGAGCTCCCGCAGACCGCGGGGAAGGGGGGGGGGCGTGGAACGGCCCCTCCTCCCCCCATCAGAGGGGCTGGAACCAAACAGCGATAACGCCAAATGCTGGTGAGGGTGCCGAAAAGCTGGCCTGCCCGCCCGCATGTCGCTGGTAGGATTGTAAAATGATTTCCAGCCGGGAAACAGTTTGGCAATTTCCCTTCAAAGTAAACAAG
>NW_005226410.1:0-222 GCF_000412655.1 Myotis brandtii
TGCCTCGGGCTCCTGAGCCGGGGGCGGGGGGGGGGCGGCAAGGGCCTACGAGGGCCCCAAATCGAGGCCTGCTCAATCTCCAGGCCCAGCTTTTTTGCTTTTACTGGCATCTCCACCCCTGGGCCAAGGCAGGAAGATGAACAAGAACGCAGATATGAATGTCTGGGGGGAGAGGCCACACCCAGCTGCCCCCCATCCTCACACCGGCCCCCCCTCCGCGCA
>NW_005226411.1:0-222 GCF_000412655.1 Myotis brandtii
ACCAAGATTTATCTTCGTAATGCCAATAAAATGGGGTAGCTAACTCCCCACCACCATTCTGCGCTACATTATCTAATTGAAGCTGGTGACCATATTAATTTGCCAGGGCTACGCAAGCAGCATAACACAGGCCAGGGGGCTTAAACCCCAGAACTTTATTTTCTCACAGTTCCAGAAGCTACGAATCCAAGATCAAGGTGTTGGCAGGTTTAGTTTCTTCTG
>NW_005226412.1:0-222 GCF_000412655.1 Myotis brandtii
GATGAGGCAGGCAAGCAGAGTGGTTAGGGGCAATCAATCAGGCCGGCAGCCAAGCGGTTAGGAGACAGCGGTCCCAGATTGTTAGAGGGTACAAGCAGGGCTAAAGAACCGTACCCCCCCCCTGCACCAATTTCATGCACAGGGCCTCTAGTCAATGATAACCGTAAACTGAAATGGATTAAATGCTCCAATAAAAAAACATAGGTTAGCTGAATGGATAAG
>NW_005226413.1:0-222 GCF_000412655.1 Myotis brandtii
TGACCACCAGGGGGCAGATGCTCAATTCAGGAGCTTCGCCCTGGTGGTTGGTGTGCTCCCACAGGGGGACAACCACTCAGCCAGAAGCCAGGCTAACGCTGGCAAGTACAGTGGCAGTGGCAGGAGCCTCTCCCATCTCTGTGGCAGCATTAAGGATGTCTGACTGCTGGCTTAGGGGAGCGAGTCTAAGCCTTCAGTCAGACATCCCCCGAGGGCTCCCAG
>NW_005226414.1:0-222 GCF_000412655.1 Myotis brandtii
ATTATCTCCCCATCTGGTGAAAGTGATAGAGAGAGTAAAACCTTGAGAGGAAGAGCTCAGACTCTACACCAAACCGCCTGTGCTCAATCTATGTGACTCCAGCCAACTCACTTATAGTTCTGTGCCCCAGCTTCCTAGTCTGTATAACAGGGAATAACCAAGGCCCCTATCCCATAGGGCTTTTATACAGATTAAATGAGTTATATGATACAAATAAGTACT
>NW_005226415.1:0-222 GCF_000412655.1 Myotis brandtii
TGAGGGACAACCAAATGACTGAACAGCAGGTTGTGTGGAGTGACGAGGCCGGCAGGGGGGGCAGTTGGGGGCGACCAACCTGGTGGGGGGGGCAGTAAGAGATGACCAGGCCAGCAGGGAGGACAGTTAGTAGTGACCAAGCCGGCAGAGGGGTGCAGTTGGGGACAATTAGGCTGGCAGGGGGCCAGTGAGGGGCAACTAGGCCAGTGGGAGGGGGGACAA
>NW_005226416.1:0-222 GCF_000412655.1 Myotis brandtii
AGTACATTTTAGATTCAGTAATTGAACCCTGGTTAATAAAATTTCAGCGGATAATTCATTTTTATTTGTTCTCTCATTCTTCTTTTTATTAGTGCCTTTTTTTTCTTTTTAATAGACTCTGTTTCTAGAGCAGTTTTACATTTACAGCAAATTGAACAAAAGGAATATACCTTCCTCCACTAACAACATACCACACCAGAGTGGTAGCTTTGTTATAATCAC
>NW_005226417.1:0-222 GCF_000412655.1 Myotis brandtii
CAACTGGCCAGAGCTGCTTTTCCTTACAAGCAGGGCAGCTTTCTCACAAGTCACCTTGTGCAAAATTTAGACAAGTAGGGCTTGGTAAGAACTGCTGGAGGCCAGAGAGGGGACAGCCACAGACTTTCTGAGATGGGAACAGCTTCTCAGAAGTGCTGTAACTCTGGCCTTCCAGCAGGGGGTGCCCTGTCTTTACAAAAGGCGAGACCTCTTTTGTCCTGC
>NW_005226418.1:0-222 GCF_000412655.1 Myotis brandtii
CACAACGGCACCTCCCTGGTGCGGGATGTTGGTCATGTGGGGTCAGGGCTCTGGGAGGTCAGTCCCTTCCCTCTGTTTTAAGCGCACTCCTGCGTAGGCAGTGCCTTTGCGGACTCTTGTTCCCCAGGTAACACACTGAGCCCAGGTGACAAGGCTGGATTACTCCTCAGGCGCCGCTTGGCACTGAGATGTTTGGGGCTGGTGGCCTGGGATCAGCCGGGA
>NW_005226419.1:0-222 GCF_000412655.1 Myotis brandtii
TGTTTACATGTTGGGCATTTCCTGTGTATCAGATGGGAATCTCGGTGCATTGAATCTTCCCCAGAGCCTTGCCAGGTAGGCAGTAGTCTGCCCATTTTACAGATGAGAACACGGAGGAAATGGAGGCAGCCAAGAATGGGCTTTCTAAAGAGGGAAACGGGATGGCCTTGCCAGGAGGTGGCAGCAGTGAGGGAATGCTCCACTCCTAACTTGGCTCCTTTC
>NW_005226420.1:0-222 GCF_000412655.1 Myotis brandtii
TATTTTGTTCATTAGATTCCACATGTAAGTGAGACCAGAATAGATTTGTATCATAAATAAATAATTTTTGGCTTAGTCTGAAATATCAATAGCTAATTTTTCCTGATACACAGATGTTCCCTTAGGTCATGAAAGCACTTTTGTTTTCCCATCTAAACTGGAGAAATCAGATACATATTTGATGATAGACAGAATTCTATAAATATTCCTTCTCTGAAATTT
>NW_005226421.1:0-222 GCF_000412655.1 Myotis brandtii
GACAACACTGCGTCCCGGGTGGTTGTGAGGCTTTAACAGCTCATCTACATAAAGCACCTGCAACACTGCCCAGCCCACGCAGGGGCTGCGTTACCGCCAGCATCACATCCTTCCCACGCTGCACTGTGAGCTGCCGTCCGGGGCTTAGAATCCCTCAGGCCTGCCCAGCGCGGGAGGGGGACGTGGGGGGCTGCTGGGGCGCCACGGGGACGTGTCAGCGAG
>NW_005226422.1:0-222 GCF_000412655.1 Myotis brandtii
ATCATAACTATTTGCTATTATTTTAGGCCCTTACGTTTAGGGCAATTTGTTGCAAAGGTAAATCACTAACACAACAGATTTGGTCAGAGATTAGGAGGTGAATCAGGAGTTATAATGTTTGCCCGGTTGAAATGAAATTGTAATAGACATCTGCCCTGGGCTGGCCTCCCCCGAATGCAGAGTCTGAGACAAGGATTGAGTGCAGGTAATTCATTAGAAAGG
>NW_005226423.1:0-222 GCF_000412655.1 Myotis brandtii
CGAGCTCAAAAGGTTCGCCATCACTGGTCTAGAATGTAAAGCCAGCTCGTCTAATGGACTCATTGGGGTTCAAGATTATGCTGAACATTTACATAAGGCATGTACTGGGAAGCCTTTGGAAGGGCGGGAGAAGCAGTGGGTGCTATTCTGAATGCAGTGAATGGTCATGGAACATTGCATGACAAAGCTGAGGTCACACTTGGTTGGGACATTTGAAGATGG
>NW_005226424.1:0-222 GCF_000412655.1 Myotis brandtii
GGGTCTTGGCCCATCCTCCACGCCCCTGCCCGGCCCCACCTGCCACAGCCCCCAATCCCCTGTCTGCCGGCAGCCCCACTTTCACCCCCCACTTCCATGCACTGACGTGTTGGTCCCACTCACACCTGCTGACAGCGAAGAGCCATTAAGACAGCAACAGCTGCAAATGCGAGTGAGGCCAGTGAAGTCAATGGGTGTGAGTGGCGGCTGCTGGCCCTGATC
>NW_005226425.1:0-222 GCF_000412655.1 Myotis brandtii
GCTGACCTTAGGAGGAAGTAAAGCCTTTCTCTCTCTTTAATGAAGGAGAATTTCTATTGTCTGTGAGCCACAGGAAGGCCCGTCTTTGCACTTGACGTTCACATTAGCTGACCTGGAACATCAGCTTTTGGAACAGCTCTCCAGCTCTCCGGTGCACCAGAGAGAGGTTCTGGGTGAATTCCCTCGGAGCATTTCCAGGTTTGAGTCCCATGGGTTCCACAT
>NW_005226426.1:0-222 GCF_000412655.1 Myotis brandtii
GTCCCCAAGATGGACAGTCTGGAGAAGCGTCTCCTAGTTGCCAGCACCCGGGGTAGTGGCCGCAAGGCATCCTTGTCCTGGTCCTTCCTCTTTCCGTGCTTTCTACCCTGTCCCTCACCTCTGCTGCCTGAGATCACATTCCCGGGTGATCATGTTCCCGGATAAAACTCCAGCACGTGAGCCTAGATCTGGGACTCTGCCTTCTGGGGACCGCAAGCCAAG
>NW_005226427.1:0-222 GCF_000412655.1 Myotis brandtii
GGTAAACTTTATAGATATGACTTGTCAGGTAGAAGTACAGGGGATATGCAATAGCCTCCAAAGTTACCACCCTACAACATAGGATGATAAAGGTTCTCTTTGAGGAATAATTCCAGGCCAGAACACATGGGCCTGAGGAAGGGTTCCTTATTAACTGCTGTCTCTATCTCAGTTTCTCCTGAGGGATCTATTTGTAGGAACTGACCTTCTTTATTTGGCCCT
>NW_005226428.1:0-222 GCF_000412655.1 Myotis brandtii
GGAGGCGGCGAGGACCCCGCGCCGCGCATCTCTAGGGTCCTGGAGTACCGGGTACGGGTCGGCTTGTTCCTCTTGAAGTGTCGGTCCGCAGGGGGAGCACAGAGCCAAGTCTAAGCCTCGAAGCCCGCTTGCTGGGTTGGAAAACGGCCTCCCATCCCACCGCCCTCCCCGCAGTCAGGAGCCCGAACCCAGGGGTGTGTGTGTGTGTGTGTGTGTGTGTGT
>NW_005226429.1:0-222 GCF_000412655.1 Myotis brandtii
CTAAGAAAAGGATATTGTGCAGCCGAATTGACAGAGAACAATGCTTCAGAGAGGTGCCTTCTAGGTTTAGATATTGCAAGTGATGAGTAACGTGATGATGATGCTGTAATCAGCCTGTGCTTCAGCTGGCGATTCATGGTGAGGGGAAGAATGCTCCCTGGCTCTTCTGTCCCACAGACCTGATCGAAAGCACTGTTGCTACCTCTTATTAGGAAAACAAAG
>NW_005226430.1:0-222 GCF_000412655.1 Myotis brandtii
GCCACTTTCTGAGCTCAGATCTTCCAAAGGGCTCCATCAATGGGTTTCTGGATGCCCCCACCCCCCGTTTACTTAACCCCGGCCTCACAATTCTCCCGGAGATCAGAGGAGCCCCACTGATAGAGGAGGCTGAAACTCGGACAAGTGGAGAGATTTGCCGATGGTCCCTCAGTAGAAGGGGTAAGAGCAGGGCTGGGAGTGAGGTTTTCTGACCCCAAGTCC
>NW_005226431.1:0-222 GCF_000412655.1 Myotis brandtii
ACCTTACTTCCATTCTCTTTCTTCTAATAAAATTGTAATATGAAGTAAGATCAATGTACAGTGTTATTTTTTTTCAAATTATTTATATTAAGCCACTTTATTATCGACTCTGGAAGTTCTTAGCACCTGTTTTTCTTTAAAAAAATATTTTTTCATTGATTTTAGAGAGAGGGGAAGGGAGAAGAATAGAGAGAAACATGGATTGGTTCCTTTCTGCACACC
>NW_005226432.1:0-222 GCF_000412655.1 Myotis brandtii
TGCCTGTGGAGGGGCCTGCAGAGCAGCCTCTAGGGACTGAGTTGCTCTCCATTGACAGCCAGCAGAAAAAGCAAAGGAACAGTAGCCTTTGTCCTACAACCACAAGAAACTGAATTCTGCCAACAAGTTGAATGAGCTGGGAAGAGCACACAGTCCGGGTAACAATCATTTATGCTGTGAGAGAATAAATTGGTGTTTTTTAAGTTTCTGTGCTTATGGTAA
>NW_005226433.1:0-222 GCF_000412655.1 Myotis brandtii
CAGAGAGTTCGTAGCAAAGATAGTGAGTTCCCATCCCACCTCGGAGGAGCCCGGGGTACTGGTTTCTGTGTGTCCTGTGACCCTCCCCTGCGGAAGGCACAGCTGCAGAGGAGGACAGCAGCTCCTTCTGCTTGGCTGTGGCTCTGCCCCTTGGACTTGTCCTTCTTCCAAGCCAGGAGCTGACCGATCCCGGTGGAGCTGGGTCCAGAGACTAGGCCATGT
>NW_005226434.1:0-222 GCF_000412655.1 Myotis brandtii
CAGAGAGTTCGTAGCAAAGATAGTGAGTTCCCATCCCGCCTCGGAGGAGCCCCGGGCACTAGTTTCTGTGTGTCCTGTGACCCTCCCCTGCGGCAGGCACAGCTGCAGAGGAGGACATCAGCTCCTTCTGCTTGGCTGTGGCTCTGCCCTTTGGACTTGTCCTTCTTCCAAGCCAGGAGCTGACTGATCCCGGTGGAGCTGGGTCCAGAGACTAGGCCATGT
>NW_005226435.1:0-222 GCF_000412655.1 Myotis brandtii
CCTCTTCCTCAAACCCCTCCCTCCTGTCCCTCCTGAGCACCCCAGTGTCTTCCAGCCCGAGACCCGCCTCTCCCCCAGTGGGACACCTTTTGGGGGAATAAACTGCCTCTCCAAAATAGAAGGTCATGGAAAGAGAAATGCTTGGCTCGAAAGCCCCGCTCTGCTTGTTGCTGGGTTTGTGGCCTTAGGCCAGTGGTTCTCAACCTTCCTGATGCCGCGGCC
>NW_005226436.1:0-222 GCF_000412655.1 Myotis brandtii
ATAGTCTGATGGGAGATCCCTTGTAGGTCACTTTCTGTCCCAATTAATACTGGGTTGGAGGGACGGGCTGACCCAGAGCAGGTTTCCTGCTCATCTCTCCTTATTCTGTTCCCCAGTTTCCACAAATTCACCTTCCCCTGCAGTCTCGGTGACCTTTTGTAATTGGAAGATCCTGTGTACTGGGATTAGCAAGCAAAAGCAAGGAAGTCAAAAAGACAAAGC
>NW_005226437.1:0-222 GCF_000412655.1 Myotis brandtii
GAGGGCCAGGGCTTCCTCGCGCCCCCGCTCTTGTGCTCATCCTATCGGGCTTGGGAACGGAACGGGAGTGCCCCGTTGCTCCGTGACTGCCCACGGCCACCTGCCCACCTTTGCTCTTTATAACGGCCCCTCGGGCGCCGTGGCTGCTTCTCTGTCCAACACTGGCCATGCCTCTCTTTATTTATTTTCCCAGTCCTCTCTTTCAAGGGCCAGCACCCCAGT
>NW_005226438.1:0-222 GCF_000412655.1 Myotis brandtii
GCCCATTCATAGTCCTTGACACTATCATTGAAATCCTCAATAGGTCTTCCTGCTTGGTATTTAGGACCCTCTCTCCCCTTTTCTAGCCTTTTTAAAAGTCATTCACTGCAAAGGACTCCAAGTAGAGAATGATCCCGTAATACAGAGAAACAACAAAGCAGACCAGGAGACCAAGACAATGACTCAGAGAAAGCCTCCATCTCCCCAACTCTTAGCTAAACC
>NW_005226439.1:0-222 GCF_000412655.1 Myotis brandtii
TTTTTAATGGCATGAACGTTCTTCTTAAGGTGAGGGATAGATCCGCTAAGAAGTCAGGGTATGCAAAAGTCATCGCTTTCCTGTTCAAAATAAATAGTGAATTCCATGACCTAGGGCTGGCCTGCAACAATAGGGTGTTGGAGGCCAAGATGCAGGCGCACCAAGGTGATCTGGTCTCCTGTCTCTTATTCTAGGTCAGTGGTTCTCAACCTTCCTAATGCC
>NW_005226440.1:0-222 GCF_000412655.1 Myotis brandtii
TTTTGTGATGGAAACCTAGAACTGCATGAAAGAAACATAATTGTGAGCGTTATTTTTCAAAATAGTCATTGTTTCCCTGCAGTGTGTTCTCACAATGGGATCTGAAGAAGCTGAACTCACAGAAAGAGAGTAGAATGGTGATGTTGGACTGGGGATGAGAAAATGGGGAGATGTTGGTCAAGCAGAACTTTCAGCTACAAGATGAATAATTCCTGGGGATGT
>NW_005226441.1:0-222 GCF_000412655.1 Myotis brandtii
GAGGAGAGGAGAGGGGAGCAGAACCCTCAGGTTGGCCCCAGACCCAGGATGCTGTCTGCATCCCACTTCTGCTCCAACTCACCCTCGCGTGCCCTGGTCCCCTGCCCAGGGCTGCCCCTCCCACCCACAGGAGCAGCTGTGGCCTCTCTCCAGCAGCCAACTCATTAAAAACTACAGTGGCTGCATCAGACAGTGTAGATGCGCACTCAAGGTATCAGATAC
>NW_005226442.1:0-222 GCF_000412655.1 Myotis brandtii
ATGCAGAAGTAATCCTGGGAGTAAAGGTGAAACACTGGAGTAACAGAAGCCTCAAACCCAGGGCATGTCTCTACTAGGTGCTGATAATTTGTATGCCTGAAGTAGAATCATTCACGAATGCTGACAACATTCTAGCCAGAATGGCACGGGAACAGAGCTCCACATATACCCTAAGAGAGCTCCCAGACTGGGACCTCCCAAAAGGCTCTATAATCATGCTAC
>NW_005226443.1:0-222 GCF_000412655.1 Myotis brandtii
AAACAGGTATCCCTCATTTACACTGTGCTTTGAAATACGGTTCATTTTTTAATCCAAAGAGTTTATTGCAAACTCTTGGATATTATTCACTAGTGGGCTTGGCAATTCACACAAAATGGAAGTACAGGATATAAAGACAGGTTGCTGAGAGGTAGACTTCAGGGCTGCTGTTGACCTGTTCTTGGTCAACTAAGCTACCTTGACCAGGAAGGGGCTGGGCCA
>NW_005226444.1:0-222 GCF_000412655.1 Myotis brandtii
TAAGAGAGAGAGAGAACATGTTCCCATGTGAGAAACATCAATCAGTTGCTTGATATATGCACCCCAACCAGGGACTGAACCCATAATCTGGGTATGTGTCATAACTATGAAGCAAACCTGCAACCCTTCAGTGCACAGAATAATACTCCAATCAACTGAACCACTCTGGCCAGGGCAATACAATAATATTTTTAATGATGGGAGATCACTTCAGCATGATTG
>NW_005226445.1:0-222 GCF_000412655.1 Myotis brandtii
GTAGAAGATTATTTATTTTTAGATTCTTAAGGCATTTTCTTACTTTCTTGAATTAAAAAAAAAACACTTTCTCTTAAAAAATATGCTTCATAATCAGATATATTCTTTGAACTCCTAAAGGAAAAATAAAAATGTGTTTTGTATAACAAAATTGATTGGATTCTAGATAGAACTATAAAGTCAAGTAAATTGCCGAAACCGGTTTGGCTCAGTGGATAGAGC
>NW_005226446.1:0-222 GCF_000412655.1 Myotis brandtii
ATGCACAGCAGAGTCACGAGGCATCTTAACTAACATGGGAAAGAAGGAATAGGGGAGGCCATTCTTCCATGTAAACAGTCCAAACGCAGTTATTTTGTGGATCAGGATAAAATTAATGTCACTAACGTTTCAGACGCTTTATAATTGTGGGTAACAAATATTTATTGAGCGCCTACTGTATGACCGGGCAACAGAGTGATGAACCAAGAGAGAGGCTGACTT
>NW_005226447.1:0-222 GCF_000412655.1 Myotis brandtii
GGAGGTTGAGAACCACTGCCTTAAAGAGTACCATGGGCAGCTTCTATTTTACTATCCATTTTACAGGGTAGGAAAGCTGAGTACAGAGAATTTAAGTAAGTGGCTGAAAGTCACACAGCCCATCAGTGTGTCTGTGGAGGCTTGTCTGATGTGAAAGCCTGTGTTTTGGGAGTCAGTCGTGGAAGGTTTCCTGGAGGAACGAATATTTGTCCAGCCCTTTTA
>NW_005226448.1:0-222 GCF_000412655.1 Myotis brandtii
TCACATACTCTCATCTGTAAAGATTCTTTTGCCACATGAGGAAACACTTTGGGGGATTAGGACATGATGTGTCTTTGGGGGCCATAATTTAGCCTACCACCCCACCCTTAATGGCTAAATCCTGACTGCCCTCCATTTGGCTTGTGGCTTGCGGACACTGAGTTTCTTGCCCTCCTGGCTACTTGCAGGAGCAGGGGTGGGTGAGGAGGAGGAAGGGAGAGG
>NW_005226449.1:0-222 GCF_000412655.1 Myotis brandtii
GAAGGCAGGATGGGCATGTGGTGAAAGGAGAGGGGGCCTCAGAAGGCAGAGGGCAGAGGAGAATCTCGAGATGTGGAACCTTGAAACTCGGTTTTGAATTTGGTAGAGGGGCAGATAACTGACACAGACCTGGTGTTGCGAGGCGATGGGATTGATTTCTTATGACGGAGGCAGTGTCCTGTGGCTGAGGCCGTAGTGGACTGGAAGTTCAGGAAACGTGAC
>NW_005226450.1:0-222 GCF_000412655.1 Myotis brandtii
TAATTTTCTGTTATATAAATTTTACCTCAATTTTTTTTAAATGATGAAGTCTCATCAGTCAATTGTTCTTCCCATAGTTTATGTCATAACTGATTAATAAAAGCCAGATGAACTGGTAGAAGCTCTATATTATGTAATCTCCCACTTTACTTCCCCAAGCACCCTAATCTTGAGGGCAGAGATTTTGGCTTACTCATTTTTGTAATTCCCACAGTGCCCTAG
>NW_005226451.1:0-222 GCF_000412655.1 Myotis brandtii
TACAAAAACATTAATTAATCAGAAACGTCATAAGAGGTCTGTCTTCACTTTAGTAGCTACTCGACCTATAAGGAATATTCACGCTTGTTTCCCATTATTGGAGGGAGTGGTGCCTTCTGAGCTTCTTCCTATACCAGCCCCCACAGAGCCTCTCCTTCCTCAGCTTTATGCTCAAGGTTCTGACCCTCAACCTGTGGGTCGAGACCCCTTTGGTGATCGAAC
>NW_005226452.1:0-223 GCF_000412655.1 Myotis brandtii
GGTCAGCATGGGTACTAGGTAGCCAACACACAGGGAGAAGAAGCCAAGGAATTTCCTTCTCTTTTAATAAAAAGCATGGAAACATGGTTAACCAGTTTATCAATTAATAACATCAAAAGTAAACTTCAAAATAAGTAGTATTGTTAGAGATTTAAAAAATGTTGCAGTGATAAAAGGGTCAATCTTTTCAAAAAATATATTTTTATTGATTTCAGAGAAGAAG
>NW_005226453.1:0-223 GCF_000412655.1 Myotis brandtii
ACATGGCCATTTGCCCTTCTCACCCTGTCTCTTCCCACCATTCCTCTGGCCCTGCACATACATGAGCCCTGGGTTGCTCATTTTTAGAAGCCAGCAAGTGCATGATCATCTAAAAACAGTTGGAAAGGATGCTGAGAAACATCTAGTGCCCAGGCGGCCTCTAAAGCTGCCAGGGCAGTGATGATTGCCCCCTCCCAAATTTGGGAATGAAAAACCAGCAGCA
>NW_005226454.1:0-223 GCF_000412655.1 Myotis brandtii
GAACCAACCACTCTCTTGTGGTCATTTGTCCTTCCACCGAGGGATCCTTCTCGTGACCGGGAAGTTCTCCCTTAGATTGGAAAAACCCAGGAGGTCACATTTACTAATTAAAAAAAAAGTCCTATTTATTTATTGATATATAGACATCTGGAGCCCTGAGTTTTCTTTTCCCACTTTATGTTTTTCTCTTCAGTTACTATGAAAATCCCTCAATTTCTATTTT
>NW_005226455.1:0-223 GCF_000412655.1 Myotis brandtii
TGGGGGGGGGGGGGGGATTTGTGTTGATGAAATGACATCCATCTGCCTAGAAGTGCACCTAGTCTGAGACCCTTCCTGGAGTCAGAGTGCGTCCTCGGTGAACTGCCTTAGCGGCCACTCCAAAACTAACAGTTGACCAGGGTTTAAATTGTTGGTGGTACCCACATTCAACCTCTCATTTTTCAGTTTCCTCTTTCCTTTTCTTTTCAACAGATGTTGGTGC
>NW_005226456.1:0-223 GCF_000412655.1 Myotis brandtii
ATCATATTTACAGTCCTGCACTACCATGAAAAGAGAGGAATGCCTATATGTAGTCTTTTGTACTTTGCTTTTTTAAAAAAAATTTAATCAGTTTATTGCAGTACAATTTATATATAATAAAATTTGCCTTTAAAAATTATACAGCTCAATGAATTTGACAAACATTTGCACCTGTGTAACCACTATTATAATTAAAATATAGACCCTTTCTATAACCTTTAAA
>NW_005226457.1:0-223 GCF_000412655.1 Myotis brandtii
ATTCTCCACTCCCCTATTGGACTCATTCTCCCATTCACTGAGTCCACATCTTCTTCTGCCTCCAAGATCCAGCACGGCTTTCATCTTCCTCATTCATGGTTGATACCCTTCCTTCTTTTTTCACTGGGAGAATGGAAGCAATTAGAAGAGAGTATGCACATTCTTCCACCTGCAAAGCTAACAACATACTTGCCTCTGTGCTAAATATTGTGTCTGCCTTCCT
>NW_005226458.1:0-223 GCF_000412655.1 Myotis brandtii
TCTCCTTTCCTCTCTGAAATCAATAAAAATATTAAAATAATAAAATGAAGTAAAACACGCCAGGACGTGAGGGGAACCTGAGATGCCTCGAGGGGCCCCCAAGAAAGCAGCCACCATCTGTGGGCGCAGGAAACTGGACAGAATGAGCGCACAGGCTCCCTTCCTCAGGCAGCACCTTAGGGTGCTTCCAGGGCGCGGACTGCGGGGCAGGGCCCGGGGAGTG
>NW_005226459.1:0-223 GCF_000412655.1 Myotis brandtii
GTGCCCGTGGGCAGCCGCGGGGTCTGCCAGTGGGCGGGTCTCGCATCACCAGAGGCCCTGTAACCGCACAAAAGGCCACGTGTGGGCTAAGGACATTGTCCCACAGGAGCCACAAAGGAAAGATAACCAAACTAAATTTAAAATAGTTTTCAATGTGGCCATGATGCAGGCGAGCAGAGCCCCTTCGTGGGTACGTGGCTGTCCCTTCGTCTGTCTCCTCTCC
>NW_005226460.1:0-223 GCF_000412655.1 Myotis brandtii
ATGATCAGTCTATCCAACTTAGGTCTGTGCAAAAGGCCTCTTGACCTTAACTTCTTCTCTAAGTTTGATTTTTTGTGAGCATCTTTCTTTGTTCCCCTCCTCCTATAATCTTACATCCAACCATTTCATGCATGTTTTAGGAGATGAACAAGTGCTGGAGGCACTGAGGACAGACAGGTAGTGGATGTAAAAGTAAATGTCTCTGCATTGAATTAGCTCCAGT
>NW_005226461.1:0-223 GCF_000412655.1 Myotis brandtii
GCTCTATCCACTGAGCCAAACTGGCTAGGGCCAATTACCCTTTTTGTCGTTTATTCGATAGGATGTTCAGTTTCATTAAATTTCTACAGCAACTTTCCACTAATGATACATAAAAATTTTGAAGGAAATGTAGTAGTAAGAAAAATTAGTTCCCTCAGGCTGGTGTGGATCAGTGGTGGAGGGTTGGATTCCTGGTTTAGGGCAAGTAGGTCCTGGGTACATG
>NW_005226462.1:0-223 GCF_000412655.1 Myotis brandtii
AAAAAAATAATTTTAAAAAAGAGATTAAATAATTATCCAGAGAGAAGAAATAAAGATGACATACAATAATTTTTCTGATGTAGTAATAATAATTTATTATTGTAAAATCATTATCTAGTTAGTTAAAACCTATTATAACATCTAATATTTAACAACAATTTAAAATAGAATGACTCAGAAGCAAAACTTATTTAAACAAACTTATTTCTCATGTTCTTGCAAA
>NW_005226463.1:0-223 GCF_000412655.1 Myotis brandtii
ATTCTTCTCTGCTTCTTTCCCATCTTTTCCTTCCCCCGGGTCATGAAGGTCCTGCCACAGTACTCCGAGTGCTGCTGGAAAGCAATGTGTATCTCAAGTCATGTCCCATACAACTTGAGTAGCCAGGCACTCACAAACCACTCTCTGTTTCCACACTGGAGAAATTGATACCATTGGATAGTTCAGCCCATGCAATGTCCCCAAATTCATGCTGCAATCTACC
>NW_005226464.1:0-223 GCF_000412655.1 Myotis brandtii
CTCTTTCTCTCTCCACACGGCACCTCATCTTCCAGGCATGTCCGGTTGGCTGGGGCTTCTCCCAGCACGCTGGTTTTCATATGCTCACACGTCTCACAGAGGAGCCACCTTCTGGAACAGGAAGCAGAGCCGCTGTGCCATTTTAGAGGCTATGTGGTGAAAAGATTCATCCAGACTCAAGGTCTGGGAGCAGGAAGATGGGCAAGGTCACACCGCAAAAGGT
>NW_005226465.1:0-223 GCF_000412655.1 Myotis brandtii
CAGGACTGATTTCTGGGGCGGGGAGGAATCCAAAGTTCGGGAGAAAAAGTATAAAATATTCAACAGGAAAAGTGTAAGTATTAATCGCGGGCAGAAGGGAGACATGTCCTTGGGTTTTGAAATGGAGCCGATTATTAGTGAACAGCTTTGTCAAGATCAGGACGGCAGGGACCTGGGGCGGAGTCCGGGCTGGGGTGCGGCGGGAGGGGCCCCTCTGTCCCGC
>NW_005226466.1:0-223 GCF_000412655.1 Myotis brandtii
CTTCCTTTATTTCATCCAGTCTCTGTCCCCTTTAATCCAAACTGAGCGTCTATGCCGATATAATCCCATCCCTATGCCTGAATTAGGCTGAGATAGCGGACTAACCCCTGGATCATCTCTTCATAGGATGGTTGTCTAGCCACACCTTTAATGTAAAAAACATGTTTCATCATTTTTTGTAATTCGATAGCCTGAGAATTTTCCAAACCTTTAAGCACTGGTT
>NW_005226467.1:0-223 GCF_000412655.1 Myotis brandtii
TGGCCAGGGGCCGGGGTGCAGGCGGTGGCCTTCCTAACGACCCCCACGGGGCAGGGCTCAGTGAGGAGAGTTACGTGCTCCTAATGCCTGTCCTGGTGGGAGCGCGGCACGCCTGGGAAAGGGTGCTTTACACTGAGATGCCTTCCGTGGGAGCACACGGCGGCCCGGGGTGGCAGGGCAGCAGGGTGAGCAGAGCGGCGCTGGGAGGTGAGGGGGGGAAGGA
>NW_005226468.1:0-223 GCF_000412655.1 Myotis brandtii
CCAACCAGCTCTACCTCGTTTGTTTGTTACTATGATCTTGAGGGTCCTGATTCATTTCCAGAACCTGAAGAAAATGAATGTATTGTTTAATGTACATGAATGGTGGGGTCAGGATGACTATGGGTAGGTAATGGAAGATGACTTCCATAATCTACCGGAGCCTCAGTTTTCTTTTCTGAAAAATGAGGAAAACCACGACACTGATTTTACTGAATTGTTGAAA
>NW_005226469.1:0-223 GCF_000412655.1 Myotis brandtii
AAATGTACTATGGCTATATCGTAGCTATAACAATAGTGACAGTACTATTTTCTCCCATGGTACGTGTGTTTTTAAAAAGGTGTCATATGTTGTATTTCCTTTGATCCACAGGATTATCTCAGTTTAGTAGCAAAAGAAACTGAGTTTAGAGGGAATTTTGCCCGTTCAGTGCTAGGGCTGGACTCAAAGCCAGGTTCTCGGTGTGTCATTGGAGGGTCACCCC
>NW_005226470.1:0-223 GCF_000412655.1 Myotis brandtii
GCGGGGGCAGACGCAGGGGACGGCCACCGTTCAGGATGGACACACTTAAAGGCCCAACCCCCCATGTCGTCCACCTGCTTGCGGGGGAGAGAGAGGGCGTCCCTTCCCGCCTTCCCCAGAACCAAGGAGCCCCTAACACAGGGAACGGGAGCCCTGAAAGCAACCGCCCAGCCACCCCCACCAGAGAGCAAGCTGGCCTTGGTCCCGGCGGGAGGGAGAGGCA
>NW_005226471.1:0-223 GCF_000412655.1 Myotis brandtii
CCGACGCTCTATCCACTGAGCCACACCGGCTAGGACCATGTGAGCAAATGTTATACACAGTCACGTGTCGCCCACGCGGTATCAGGGCCTTCATTATTGTACTTTGCCTATTTTCAGTGGACATCTTTTTTTTAAGTAACATCACCTAATCTGCCACCTTTCAAACAGGAATTCCGACAATATTTCAGTATGTCCTTGAGACTGGAGCGTGAGTCCACCCGTC
>NW_005226472.1:0-223 GCF_000412655.1 Myotis brandtii
ATTTTAGTTTTGGATCATATCTAATCCTTGTGTTGTAATGCATCTGGCATAATGTGATTCAAAGGTAATTTTACCTGTTTTTACGCTGTCCTGCAATTACAGGATACTGTACAGAGCTGTGGAATAAAAGTAGTTTGGGTCTGAAAGCCTTGCTAAACAGTACATTTTATAAGTTTACGGTTAGAAAAGCACAAAGAAGTTCTGTTGTCTCATATAAAAATGC
>NW_005226473.1:0-223 GCF_000412655.1 Myotis brandtii
TGGCCCTCTGCTGGCCTGGCTATTGTCAGAGGGAGAGCCCAGGGTCTTCCCAGAGGACAAGTTCTGCTGGTCGTGCACTTGCTGGTGTGGAAGGAATGTCCTGCCAGGGGCCCCACCATTGCTGCTGGTGTGTGGACGGAGGAGGAAGCACAGAGAGGTGCTGCAGGCCTCTCCACACCCGTCTGAGGTGCCTGTCCACACCCTGTCATGGGTTTCTGCTGCG
>NW_005226474.1:0-223 GCF_000412655.1 Myotis brandtii
ATGGGGTCCCAGTTGGTTCTGTGGCCATTTTAGAAAAGCAGCTGGAGTCTTGGTCCGTCTGTGGCCGCTTTGTGGGCCTCACCTCACCAGGCGCTTCCTGGGACCTTCTGCGTCTAGGACACGTGCTCCCAGAAACGTGATTAGCCTCCAACAATAAAACCCCAGGGTTTCCTGCTTTTACAGCCGAACTCGAGGCGGTTATGGGGGGTCCTGTTCTCTTACC
>NW_005226475.1:0-223 GCF_000412655.1 Myotis brandtii
CCGGTGCATGAATCCATGCACCGGGCCTCTAGTAAACATATAATTACAAACTGGTGAGCTCTCTGAAAGAAAGTACAGAATACCATGGAGATCTATAGCAAAGAGACATCTAGAATTAGAGGAGTCAGTTCAGGCTTCCCTGAGGAAGTGCTACTGAGCTGAGGTCTTAAGGGTGGGAAGGGGTTAACCAAATGTAGGGGAGATGAGGAAGGGAGAGGGAATA
>NW_005226476.1:0-223 GCF_000412655.1 Myotis brandtii
ACCCAAATAAACAAAATCAAAAATGAAAGAGGTGAAACTGATCCCACAGAAATACAAACGATTATGAACAAATACTATGAACAAATCTATTCCAAAAAATGGAATGAAATATACAAAATCAAAAATGAAATTTTTTTTTCATTTTTGAAAAAATGGATATATTCTTAGAAAAATACAAGCTCCCATTCAAAAAAATGGGCAAAGGATCTAAATAGACACTTTT
>NW_005226477.1:0-223 GCF_000412655.1 Myotis brandtii
TCCTTTTCTGGTGATTCCTTGTTTTCTTTCATTTGGGGGTTGCTCCTTTATAATTGTTTCTATGTATTAGATCAAACTGATATGCCACTCAGAGTTTTTTGGATTGGTCTTATGTAGTAGATGCTTTGTGGGACCCAGTGGTGCAGTCTCTCAGGTCACCCTAGGCTGGGTGTTCTAGGGAGGCCTCTTACTTGAGCTATTTGGGTTCTCCTGATGTAGTTGG
>NW_005226478.1:0-223 GCF_000412655.1 Myotis brandtii
TAAAAATTGGGGACATGATCTTAATCCATGGTGCTGTTGGGAGGTAAATAAATGAAAGCTCTGAGAATAGTGTCTCAAGCATATAAGATCTAATGCTAGACATCATTTGTGAATAAATAACTTTAATTTCTAGGGCTTTACCCTTTAGGCAAGTTTTTATTTAGGTATTAAAAAGTTTAATTAAAAATATGTATAAATAACACATCTCTTTATTTGTGGGCAT
>NW_005226479.1:0-223 GCF_000412655.1 Myotis brandtii
CGAGGCTGTGCCCCTGAGAATCCTAAGAGATTATTTCCAGACTAGAACCTTGTCTATCAGGTGCCTGACATAGGCTAGGCGCTTTGTAAATGTCTCATGAAAGGAATTACAGAGGAGGGGAAATTTTATCAGTTTTGTTAGTCCTCTCAGTGCATAGAATCAGCAAAGTACTACTTTCATTCATGTGATCATTCAACAGACAGTATACTTCTAATGACTCGAA
>NW_005226480.1:0-223 GCF_000412655.1 Myotis brandtii
AGTGACCTGGGCCTTACCCTTTTTGGGAATCTCCTTTTAGCTTTGCCCCCATGGTTCCTTCTCAAATCTGATATCCCTCTATGTTTCTCTTCATCAGTCCTCCACCCCCTGGCCTATAGTCTCACTACCTTTTATGCCTTTGCTGTTTCTCTGCAGAACACCCAGTAGTGTTTGAAGTTCTTGTGGCTACAGCTGTGCATGTGGTCTTGCCATGTTCCCCAAG
>NW_005226481.1:0-223 GCF_000412655.1 Myotis brandtii
CAATACCACCGGCCTGGGGTGCCCACTGCCATCTCCTCATCCTGCACTTTCCAGGCCTCCTGGGAAATTCCAGGGCCTTGGGGACCTGGGCTCCAGGCTCCACTCTGCCACTCACTCTGCAAGGCCTTAGGCCTAACCTGGCTGACCCTCACACTGCCCCCGAGGGCGGGGGTGGATCTGGACCCAGGCCACAGCCCAGCAGGGCTTTCCACAGAGCACTAGA
>NW_005226482.1:0-223 GCF_000412655.1 Myotis brandtii
AGACTTGCCTTCACATGGAACCAATATGGTGCAGATTTTGGGAGACCTGCTGACTCTCCAAATCAGAGACCTTTACATCAGGGTTTCCCAGGGTCAGGAACACTCCCAGGATGTTACCACTCCCCTGAGGACTCCACACTGTCACTTGGTGCCTTTGCCCCCTCCCTACTCCCTCCGTTCACCTTTCTTCTCCTTCCCTCCAGACACCAATTTTGGAAGTGTT
>NW_005226483.1:0-223 GCF_000412655.1 Myotis brandtii
GTATACAAGATAGAACTTTTCAAAATTCATGTTACCAGAATGCTTTGTGAAATTTTAGTTTTTTAATAGTTTGTTCTTTGATTAAAATTGTTCAGGAAAATACATATGCCATTAAGCCCAGAATTGCATCTCTTCTTCCTCTACTTCTAGCAAACCTCCTATTGAGTTTCTATAAACTCAGTTTAACAAATTTGTTTTGTATTTTTCTTAAAGAAGGAGCATG
>NW_005226484.1:0-223 GCF_000412655.1 Myotis brandtii
ACCTAGTTTCCCCCCAAAAGTCTCCGGTGTGTTATTCCCGATGTGGGGGGGTTGTTACGGGGTGGTCGCCGGGGGTTCGGGAGCGGGGGCCGCGCCTTCAACGGAGCTGCAATCCTAACCCGCCATCTGGTGGCATTTTCCACACGCCAATGGCGCCGCTGCAGACTTGGGTCCGGACCGCCCTCTGCTGGCCGCGGTGCGTACTGCCTCGCTGACGGGACCG
>NW_005226485.1:0-223 GCF_000412655.1 Myotis brandtii
CAGAGCGGCTCAGGGGTGGGGAGCTCCCCAGCACCCCCTCCTCACGGGCCTGACCTTCAAGGGGAGGCCCTGGTGGGTGTGGGGCCCCCTGCTGGACGCCTCAGAGTGACTGGGTCAGCCAGGGCCACTGCCTCTGGCCCTGTTTTCATCTCTCTCCTTGCAGGGCCTCCCCAGTTAGACACCCCAGGACGAGGCAAAAACAGCCCCCCACTCCCTGTATTTT
>NW_005226486.1:0-223 GCF_000412655.1 Myotis brandtii
ACATCAACTGGTTGCCTCCCATACTCACTCCTGGGGCGGGGATTGAACCTGCAACCCAGGTAGGAGCTGAACCTGAGACCCTTTGATGCGCAGGCTGACACTCTTACCAGTGAGCAACACTGGCTAGGGCAATTACATGCCTTTTTTTTTCTTAATAAATTTGCAGCGGGTGTATTTTGTCTCCAGCAAATTTACAAGTTTACTAGTATAATTTTAGTCATTT
>NW_005226487.1:0-223 GCF_000412655.1 Myotis brandtii
AAAAATTTGGAAGTTACCAAGCTATCCTTTAGTTGGTGAATGGATAAATAAATTATGTTATATCCAGACAATAGAATATTATTTAGTGCTAAAAAGAAATGAACTATGGTGTCATAGAAAGACATGGAAGATACTTAAATGCATACTACTAGGTAAAGGAAGCCAATCTCAAAAGACTACATACTCAATGATTCCTGATATATGGCATTCTAGAAAAGGCAAA
>NW_005226488.1:0-223 GCF_000412655.1 Myotis brandtii
TTTGGAGAAATGTTTATTCAAATGCTTTGCTTATTTTAAAAAAATCCTCACCTGAGGCTATTTTTTTTCCATTGAGTTCTAGAGGAAGAGAGTTGAAGAGAGGGAGCAGGGAAAGAGAGAGAGAAAAATATCAACACATCGATTAGTTGCCTCCCACATGCGCCCCTACCTGGCCTAGGAAAATTCCAACTGAGGTATGTGCCCTTGACTGGGAATCAAACCC
>NW_005226489.1:0-223 GCF_000412655.1 Myotis brandtii
GGTTTCCCGTGCATTCTGAGCAGGTCAGTTCTGCCTGGCAAGGGGCACCCAGGTGGCAGAGGACCCAGCAGCAGAGAGCAGGGAGCCGAGTCCTTCCCAGCTCCAGGCCCCGCCAGGGCTGTGGCCAGCGGCTCTGCTTCTGGGACCAGCCTGTGCTGGGGGCTTGTACCTCCCTCACGTCCCCGGGGGCTGCCCCTCCTTCCTGTCCCTTCCTCTCAGAAGC
>NW_005226490.1:0-223 GCF_000412655.1 Myotis brandtii
GGGCCCATTAGTACTTGCAGGGCCTGATAATTTATTGCAAAACTGTACCCCATCTGGGTAGCAATTGATATAAAAAATGATTTAGTAAAGAATGAAACATAGACCCTACCAAAACATCTAACCTTGGATGGGCTACTTTATTCACCACATAAACTTCAAAATTCTGTTGAATGGCCCTTAGGTAATCACAGGCATTGCCCACACCAAGCTCCAGTCTAATGAA
>NW_005226491.1:0-223 GCF_000412655.1 Myotis brandtii
AATAATCAGAGATAACAGAGATATACTTGCTAAAACACCTTGCTTTTTTAGCCTTATTCTCCAGATTTTCTTCTTTGCACCAATTATAATTTAAATTATCTAATTGCATAATATGTATCTATGGAAATGCTTAAGTACATAGTAGGTAAGTCTATTCTAAATAAATAAAAATCTCTATAAATACATATCAATCAGTAAATGATAGGAATTATATTCTAAAATT
>NW_005226492.1:0-223 GCF_000412655.1 Myotis brandtii
AGGGTAAGCTTAACAAGTGGGATTGCTGGCTCAGAAGGTATATGCATTCATTTTGATAAACATTGCTAAATTGCCCCTCTAGGGGCTGTGCTACTTGACATAACCACTAGACGATATGGGAATATCTGGATCCTTACAGCCAAGTGCGTATTTTCATACTTGGGTTTTTGCCAATCGGATAGGTTTTTTTAAAAAAAGACATCTTAGCACTTTCAATTTGCAT
>NW_005226493.1:0-223 GCF_000412655.1 Myotis brandtii
TCATGGGAAATGCAGCTTAAATTTTTACTGGGACTTGAAACAAGAAGGGAAGAAGGGAAAAGCAGGATAGGAATTCTCATACATGAAAAAAAAAATTTCCAGGAAGCACATCAATAATTTCTCTATTATCCTGTACTTCTTGGAGCACTTATTTTTCATACCTATAAAATTAAAACTGGTTTGCAAACATTTTTTAACAATAATAATCATTCAAAATAATCTT
>NW_005226494.1:0-223 GCF_000412655.1 Myotis brandtii
GCAATCGCTTGGCTGGCCTGGGCCTCCCTCTGCAGGGAGATCGCTGGCTGGCCTCGCACACCCACCACGGTGTCACAGACCAGTGGCCTGGGCCTCCCTCTTTGGGGCGATTACAGAGCCACCTCCCCCCGCTCCCCAGATCGATCACCCCGCCAGCCGGTGTCCTGGGCCTCCCTCTGTGGGGCGATTGTGGGATGATGGCAGGGCCCCCGGACCAATCGCA
>NW_005226495.1:0-223 GCF_000412655.1 Myotis brandtii
GGCCAGCCCTGAATTGCAATACATATTGGTTTGAATTAATGAGAATATTCAGTGTATGTATCTGGCAAAGTATGGGGAATTAAGGACCTGGTATAATGGATGAGACCCGGGAGAGTGTGATAATATCTATCATGGATAAAAACCCCAACAAGAGTCAAACAGTAGAAAAAGGAATAAGTAGGTTACGGGGAGTAGGGGCACTGAGAGAACCTGCCCGTTTTAG
>NW_005226496.1:0-223 GCF_000412655.1 Myotis brandtii
TGTGTTACTCAACACACAGAGAGAAGTGGGTCTGAAGCAGGGCCCGGGGAGAAGAGCAAAGGAGGTAAGTTGAATTTGAGATGCCAGGAAGATATCTGGGTGGACCTCCCAGCAGATAGTTTCACTTACGGGTCTGGAAGCCAGAAGCGAGAGTTCTGGTAAGTCATTTTAGCCCCATTCCCTCCACCACTTCCATGTGTCTCCTTTATTCCTTGGAGGGGCT
>NW_005226497.1:0-223 GCF_000412655.1 Myotis brandtii
TTTTAAAAAGGAAAAGATTGGGGAAAATAAGCGACAATAAAGTCACACCCAGGCGAAGGCCCCGGGCTGCTGGCGGGGGGGGCCTGTGTGTGCCGGCTGCTGATATGGGCGCAGCCTGACTGGGGGCGCTGGGCTCTCGCCACAGGAACAGAGGTGGCTGATGGGGGGCTGCCCACTCAGGGTCAGTGGGGGAGGAAGGGCTGTGCCCAGGGAGCAGCCAGAT
>NW_005226498.1:0-223 GCF_000412655.1 Myotis brandtii
TAGTAAGTGACTTCTTTGGGTTACGCTTTGCCCCTTCACTCTGGCCTGCCTGCTCGTGCCCTTGAGTGGACTCCTTCACCTCCTTGAACTGCTCTGGTTGGCATTGTTAAACCCGGGGGCTCAGAGACTGGCACAGTGGCTCCCTCTGCTCCAGATCCAAGGTCAGGGCACCGTTAGAGAGGGACGGTGGAGCCTGAAGAACTGGGGTGCCAGAGAGTCCTGC
>NW_005226499.1:0-223 GCF_000412655.1 Myotis brandtii
TGGCCATGGGAGGTGAACCTTATGCATGCTGGGTATAGGTAATTGTTAGAGAGCAAGATTGCCTATAGGAGCAGGGCTAAAATGATTGCTTCTGTGTTCTTATCTCCTGCGATGAAATTAACCCAAATCCTTAATGCTTGAGGACCCTCCAGCATCCACAGAGCAGGTCTTTCCTTCAAGGACCACACTCCACTTAAGCTTGAAATGACTTCTGAAACTCTGG
>NW_005226500.1:0-223 GCF_000412655.1 Myotis brandtii
TGCTGTGGGTACAGGGCGCCCTTGGGACACTGCGCTCAGACCTGGCCATGCTCTGTCGGATCAGCTCCTCCCCAAAGCCTGAAGGGCCTGCACTTCCTTACCTTCCCTGCAAACACCGCAAGCCAAGCAGTTGACTCAGTAAGACGTGGTTGGCCACGTGAGCCCAAGTACGCTCCTTCTGAATCGTAAAGAATTACAATTGGAGCCCTGGCTGGCTTGGCTC
>NW_005226501.1:0-223 GCF_000412655.1 Myotis brandtii
TGGGTATCATGTGAGACCGTCAGGGTTGCCCAAATGTGTGTAGTGGCTGGGGACGAACGAACATTTGGAGTGAAACCTTTCATGAGATAATTGCCTAAGAAGAAATTGAGGGGAAGGGTCTAAGATTTTAAAGGATTGGTGTGTGAGTGTGTGTATGTGAGTATGTGTGTTGGTGAGCGTGTGAGTGTGTGTGTGTGTTAGTGTGTGTGTTAGTGTGTGTGTG
>NW_005226502.1:0-223 GCF_000412655.1 Myotis brandtii
TGGCACAGAGGCACTAGCTGCAGAACTTTTTTCAGCCAATGCTGGCTTTGCTTCTTTCACAGTGAACACAGCTGAGTCTCAGAGAACATTCAGCCTTGCAGAAAGTAAACTGAGTGTAGGATCCCATGTAAAACAGAGCCTGGAATGATACAATACCCACTTGTAAAGGCTCTTCGCACCTCCCCCGGAGTGGCCTCTAGAAATGAACCTGAACAAAGGTCGA
>NW_005226503.1:0-223 GCF_000412655.1 Myotis brandtii
AAATAAAAATTAAAATAAGGAAATCATGATTTTTGAAAAGTTTTTTAATTGATCTGGTGTGCCAACAGAGTATACATGCTTTTTTGGGGGGACAATAGCCCTAAGGATTGACTCCAAAAATAACATGGTTTCAGGTTCTTTGTAGTCTGGCTCAGTTCACCTCTCTGCATCAATTTTTCCTTGAAAAGCTACCTTTCTCCCACTTTAACCCTTGAATGTGGAT
>NW_005226504.1:0-223 GCF_000412655.1 Myotis brandtii
ATTATTTATTAATTATTGTGTTATTTTCTATATGTACAACTGTAAACCTGCTTTTGCCTCACCATGTATACAAAGGTCTCTATGATATATGATTACATGGAAAAAGAAAATTGCAGAATGCTGTGTGTAATATAAGCCAATTTATGTCGAAAGGAAAATAAATACGTTTGTATATGCAAGGAAAAGATGTGGAAGGCTACAAGGTAATCTGTTGTGTCAGGGG
>NW_005226505.1:0-223 GCF_000412655.1 Myotis brandtii
AAAAAAATATCCTCAGGTGAGGATTAAAAAATATATACACTTGTTGGAATAATATGTGAGATAGTTCATTATTAGGCAGATCGTGCTTAAAAACAGTTAACACAGTTAAGATCTTGGAAAGTTTCCAATGTCCAATGATAAATGGACATGATGAAAATGGAAATGAAATTGTCCAGTGATCTTATTGTAATGTGGCAAGGCAGTGGTTCCAAAAGCATAGTTC
>NW_005226506.1:0-223 GCF_000412655.1 Myotis brandtii
TGCTTTACAAACTTGAGGTTTTTCTTCCAATCAGAAAACTGAGTAATCCCCATCTACTGTGTAGGTCCTATTGTTTAAATGTTATTTCCAGGCTGTCTGATGCAGCCTAACTACTATTTCCATCCATCAGTCTCTGATAAGGATTTTATGTATTAACACCTAGAAAGAGACAAGAACCACACACACAGACAATTTGTTTCCAAGTAAACAGGTACCTATATGT
>NW_005226507.1:0-223 GCF_000412655.1 Myotis brandtii
CATATAATTGGAAGCTATAGTGGATACAGAGATCTTATTTATAATATCCACCACAAAGATAATGTACCTAGTAATAAATGTAACAAATGTATCTGATCTATCTGAAGAGGAAAAAAAAAAAACAACTTCAAATACTAGGTATAAACCAAAAGGAGATGAGAACAAATGGAAAGACATACCTGTTCTTTCTTAGGAAGACTCAGTCTGATGAAGATACCAATTC
>NW_005226508.1:0-223 GCF_000412655.1 Myotis brandtii
GACTATAGAGTGATTTTTGAATTAGCCTCCAGTCTTATAGCAGCTACCTTGCCAAGGTTTAGGTCTGACAGTCATTTTAATGTGACACAACTTGATATACCAAAATCCAAGCTTGCAAAAGAAATCATCTAAGAGGTGAATTACATAAAGTCATATTTTAAATGTGTATTCATTCTATCAAGGGGATTTCCTGCAGGGTTTCATTAAACAATGATCCTCCTCA
>NW_005226509.1:0-223 GCF_000412655.1 Myotis brandtii
AGGGTCGTTACCTCTGGCTGTGTGATCTTGGGCAAACGCAGGAACCATGCTGGGCCTTGGTTGTCTCGTCTGTACAACGCGGTACAGAGATGAAAGGTGGCCACATGGAAGGTGCTCCGTGCAGTGCAAAGGCAGAGGAGGCTCGGTGAATAGCAGTCAGCCCCACAAACTCCTCTGTACGTCACAGGCCCACCAGCCAACTTCCCAGCCAGGGTCCCCATCG
>NW_005226510.1:0-223 GCF_000412655.1 Myotis brandtii
AAGGGCTGGGAAGTGAGCCCAGGCCGGGCTGCTTTGGTTAAGAAGTCAGAGTAAAGGGGACCTTGGGGACAGGCTCAGGGGGTTGCCTGGGATGACCTGCCACTGCCCATGGCTGCCCTGGTTGCAAGCCTCATGGGGTCCCTCAGAATTTAGGAGGTGCATGCCTGTAGAGGGGGGGGGGGAGCGGGGGAAGCAGGAGTGTGCTCCCGGGAGGGAGAGGGCA
>NW_005226511.1:0-223 GCF_000412655.1 Myotis brandtii
AAATAAACATTTAACTTGCCTTTCCAATAGGAACTGTTTTTTTAATGTTGAAAAAATAGCTCCAGATGATTAGGAAAATTTTCTTTTACCAAACAATATCTTCGAATAATGTAGTAAGACTAAAGCATTAGGTGTATGGTTGATGGGAAAATTCATACAGAACCAAAGTGATACATATAGATTCCTTCCTAGTTGCAAGGGAAAACATGTAACTGTCATATCA
>NW_005226512.1:0-223 GCF_000412655.1 Myotis brandtii
TTTTTATTGACTTTTTTTTTTGGAGTAGTTTTAGATTTACAACAAAATCAAGTGGAAAGTAACGAGTTCCTATTCATCTCCTGACACACAGTCTCTCTCACTATCAACATCCTTCACCAGAGTGCTACATTTGTTGCAACTGATGCATTTATATTAGCACATTATTATCACTTAGTTTACATCAGAGTTCACTCTTGGTGTTGTACATTCTGTGGGTTTGGAC
>NW_005226513.1:0-223 GCF_000412655.1 Myotis brandtii
GTCGGACATCCCCCGAGAGCTCCTGGACTGCGAGAGGCGGGGCTGAGGGACCCTCCCCAAGTGCACGAATTTCATGCACTGAGCTTCTAGTCTATCTACATATATAAAAGGCTAAGTGACAGACCGTACGTATGTACGTCCAACTGACCTGCAGGTACATATGGCGCGCACTGGCAATTTAAAAATAAACGAGCCCTAGCTGGTTTGGCTCAGTGGATAGAGC
>NW_005226514.1:0-223 GCF_000412655.1 Myotis brandtii
TTTTGAGGCTGTACTATAGCTCTGTAGCTTATTATTTCTTTTGTAAACAATGAAAAATTGATACTATAAAGATTCTAGGTATGCCTATGTGTGTGTATGTATGTGATTCATTATATTCTTTTTAAAAAAGTTTGTAATCGAATGAAAAGGCGATGCAGATAGAGGCTTATACTGGAGACTGAGAGGTGCCACCCAGATCCCCTTTCAAGGAGGGCCATGCTGG
>NW_005226515.1:0-223 GCF_000412655.1 Myotis brandtii
TTTTTTTTCTTGCTAGAGTGAGTATAATGCCCTAAAAGTGCCCAGCAATAGCATTTCAAAGTGAACTTGAACTTCAGAGTTCATCACAACGATACTGTCCTTGGTTTCCTTATTATCATATAAGATTTTAGTGTTTTAGTGAACATTGCTCGCTCAGTTCCAGCTACCTCAGATAGTTCTTGCTCAGCCATATGCTAGTGATTTTGTTTGTGGTTAGTTCTTA
>NW_005226516.1:0-223 GCF_000412655.1 Myotis brandtii
ATAGAAAGTTTAACTTTGGATTTTCTAAATGGTTAGATACTTTCATCCTGCAAATGAAATAGCATGAGGAGTATCGGATGAGAGCTGTCACACTAACAGCAAAATGCTCAGCTTCTGACACCAAATACCAGCTATTCTTCCCAGGTAGGTCAGCAGGTGAATCCACTGAAATCATAGAATATAGACCAAAAAACCTTCATTTTCCCATTAGGAAGAAACTTTT
>NW_005226517.1:0-223 GCF_000412655.1 Myotis brandtii
AAGGTGTCTGCAGGGTTGGTTCTTTCTGAGGCCTCTTCCCTTGGCTTCTTCCTATGTGGTTACTTGGCCTTTTGTCTGTAACTATGTTTAAAATTTCTCTTCCTGTAAGGACACCAGTGATATCACATTAGGGCCCACCCTAGAGACCTCATTTTAACTTATTATCTCTTTAAAGACCCTAGTTCAAAATTTGGTCACATCCTGAGGCACTGGCAGGGAGGAT
>NW_005226518.1:0-223 GCF_000412655.1 Myotis brandtii
CACAGGGCAGGGGTCCAATTCAAAACAAAGGCAGGTGAACTTTTCCAGGGGCAGACGCGGCAGTTTGAGCAAGCCTAATGACAAGAACCAACCGTGCAGAAATAATAAAATATTTACTGGACTCACAGTGGGAAGCATGGGAAACTAGGGAGGTTCTGCAGCAAAAACAGTGAACTGAGGCATAGGAACAGGGAAAGTTCAGGTTCCTTGCTGGGAAATAATA
>NW_005226519.1:0-223 GCF_000412655.1 Myotis brandtii
CCCTTATTCCTTCTCTAAGGGGATCTAAACTGCATGATTAGTGACATGCTATGGGAGGAAAGGTCACCCTGGTGGTAGGGTCCTAGCCTATAGTACTTGTTTTCCCAGATTTGCTCATTGCTAAGCACTCTGGACTTTCTGCCATGGTAATAGTCCATCACTGGCCTATCACTCCTGCTCTGCTCATGCCTGTTTAACTGCCTACTCTAACACAAGGAAAGTC
>NW_005226520.1:0-223 GCF_000412655.1 Myotis brandtii
CTTTCTTTATCATTTTGAATAATTAATCTTTGCTCTAGCTCATCAGTTATTGAGGTCACAGCTGACACTTCTGTATTTCCTGATAATGATCCTTTACAGTCATTAAACATGATCTCTGCATGACTTGCCTGGGACCCTGTTTGACTCCATTCCACAGAGCTGTGGCTACTGCTATTGAGTGGGCTTCCAGCAGCAAGCCCGCCAGAGGACGCACGGCTGAGAC
>NW_005226521.1:0-223 GCF_000412655.1 Myotis brandtii
GATGCTCAACCACTGAGCCACACCGGCCGGGCTGGCCTTTTATTTTTAAGTAAGTTTCCCAGCTGGTCCCAGGCGCCTCTGCATGTGACGCCCGGAGGACCCAGCAGCCCGTCCGTGCTGTTCCTGCCAGGAGGCACGGCTCAAACCCGATCGCGGGGCATCAGCAGACAAGCCCGGATGAGGGATGTTTTGCCGAGTCACTGGCCTGTTCCCTTCAGAAGGA
>NW_005226522.1:0-223 GCF_000412655.1 Myotis brandtii
ATTGCTCCCCTCACAGCCCCAGGCTATTTCCTGTGCCTTGTGATGTGGAGGAGACTTGAGATGTGGGAAACATTCCGCACAGCTGGCCGGCCAGCCTCAGAGGCCCACCCTGGTGCAGAAGGGTCACCGGCTCAGAAATCATCCTGCCCCTCCCCCCACACACACATACATATCAAGCTTGTACTCCTTGTCACTGCCCAGTTCACACATTGGATTTTTATTA
>NW_005226523.1:0-223 GCF_000412655.1 Myotis brandtii
GAGAAGAACCAGTTAGATCCAAAGTGTCAGGTCTCAGATGGCACCTGCCTTACATTAAGGGATGCCTATGAGAATGAAGTCTCATTGCCCTTTGCTACTGAAAGGCAAACATGGTGATCTCACCTCAAATAGCCCTTTGCTTCTGGTCCCCATTAGGCCTAGTCCTCTTGTAATCTAGTTTGGGGAAAAGTCCTGAAAGTTCTACTTCCTCTGCTTCCATGTT
>NW_005226524.1:0-223 GCF_000412655.1 Myotis brandtii
TTGTCAGGGGTGTGTGATCTCACTCTCACCTCTAAGTCTTTGCTAATGCCTCATTCAAAGCTGAGCCCCAGGAGACCTAGAACATCAATAAAATCCCAAACTGCATCATTTGCATTTCAGACAGCAATGCCTCAAAGAGTTTTAAATGAAAACCTCATTTAAAAAAAAAGTTAGGTGTATTATTGGCTTTATTTCTTTCTAAACCCTGAAAATATGTTTGTTT
>NW_005226525.1:0-223 GCF_000412655.1 Myotis brandtii
AGATCATTTAAAGCAGCCCTTTATTAGTTCTTAAATTTAAAAAAATCAGAGAAAGGCAACTCAAGAGACATCAAAGGAAAAAAAAGACATCATATTTTTATGACATGAACCTGTGCTTATGTGTCTACATTTATTAAAGTGAAAGCAAAATGGAAATTTATAAGAGCAGAGACATTTTTATTTGCAATTAAGTTCTGTTGTGCTTTTGGGGTACTGGATATTT
>NW_005226526.1:0-223 GCF_000412655.1 Myotis brandtii
TACTTTGCAAGCCATCCAAGAACAGGTCGCAGGACGCATTTGGCCCGTGGGAGAGAGAGGAAGAGAGGGCGGGAGGACTGAAGGAAATAAAGGAAGAAAGGAGCCCAAAAGTGGAGTCTCTGCTGTCCCTTAGTCATTCATTTCCGCGCTGGCCAGCGTCCAGGGGTGCGATGCAGTTCCGCCTCGGCTCAGTGCCGTCTAACTTCCTGTCGCTGCCAGACAG
>NW_005226527.1:0-223 GCF_000412655.1 Myotis brandtii
CACCCTCCTCTGCCATCACTGTTATGACAGGCACAGATGCCACCTTCCTCTGCTTGGAAACTCAGCTTTAAAAAGGGAACGTCCGCAAGACGCTGCCTGTACACAATCCCAACACTCTGTGATCACTGGTCTGGCCAAGAAGATGAGTGAACGAGACTGTGTCCTGGCCATTGGTACCCGTGCCACGGGCTTCAGACACAATTCCAATGAATGATCCGAATTG
>NW_005226528.1:0-223 GCF_000412655.1 Myotis brandtii
AGAAAGCAAATAAGGAGGCCTGCTAAGTTTGAGAGAGCTCAAGGCTTTACAGGTAATAATTGATAACTGTTCAATATATAGAATACTTGTAGGGCCTAGACATTTATATCCAAGAAAACTCAGCTTCTAAAGCTGTACAGTTCTCCAGTGAGGCCTCAATGAGGCAATGGGGGACAATGGGCAAGGGAATTCTATTCCTACCCAACAGTATTTGATATGTACA
>NW_005226529.1:0-223 GCF_000412655.1 Myotis brandtii
AGTAGTGGTTACTAAAGAACAATGAAATTAGAGACCTATTGCTGGGGGCAACTGATTCAACGGAGGCAGAAAATGATATACTGAGGATAATGTAATACTTCAAGCAATAAAAAAATAATAAAATAAAAAATAATAATAATAAAAAAACCAAGGAGAAGTGTGAAAGCTAAGGTTCTCCTTGTCAGAAAATACACTCTCATCTGCAACTGGAGGGCAGAGAAAG
>NW_005226530.1:0-223 GCF_000412655.1 Myotis brandtii
TCACACACTCGATTCCAGGGCCACCTCCCCAGACAGGTCCCCGGGCACCCCCTCTAAAGCTCACCGCCCACCGTTCCTTCCTCTACTCTGCGTTACTTTTCCTTGTGCACTTATTGCCACCAGGCAGTATATTACACATGGGTATTTTTTTTTTCTGTTTTCGTTTCACTTTTGTATCCTCGGTGCCTAGCACTGGGTCTGGTATGTATTAGGTACTCAAAAA
>NW_005226531.1:0-223 GCF_000412655.1 Myotis brandtii
TCCTTCCAACTTTCTCTGGGAGAATTTTCTAGAAGGAGACCGTGCCTTTCTGCCATCCTCTCTCCGCGTCTGCGTCCCTTCCCCAGCTCAGGTCCCCCAGTGCCACCCACCCAGCCAGTGTTCATGCTTCTGGTGGCAGCCACAGTGGGGAAAGCTCTTCCCAGTCGCTGTGCCCCCCTCCATGTCGGAGCCCTGCCTCCCCCTGTCCCAGCAGCCGCCTGTG
>NW_005226532.1:0-223 GCF_000412655.1 Myotis brandtii
ATCAAGCCTTTGAAGGCTTGGTCTCAGGATTCCTCCATCCTCCTCTGAGATGCTCTCCCTGACTTCCCAGGTGGAGAAGCCCATTCCCTAGGGCACCTACTGGGTCTTGTACATACTCCTATCTGAGTAGTCTTGCTGCACCTACTTATTTCCGTCCATTTGACTCTGGCCTCTGCTAGGTTAGGGCAATATCCAAATAGACTTACTCATTCACCCATTCACT
>NW_005226533.1:0-223 GCF_000412655.1 Myotis brandtii
TGTTATCTTACTTATTAGGTATTCCAGAGAGGGAACTTGAGGTTTAATTTTTGTCATAAGGGGGAAAGGCCATCTCAGCACCTGAGTAATTTTTTTCAATCCAGCAAGATCAGATGGTCTGATTTCCTTGCTCGGTGTTTCTGGTAGAAAAGGCAATTTTCAAGACTGAAATAGCAATTTCTTAGCCATCAGTGAGGCTCTTAAAAGCCATTTTTTAAACTCC
>NW_005226534.1:0-223 GCF_000412655.1 Myotis brandtii
CTTTGTCTTAAAATAATAAGATGAATTCAGTGGACAAGATATAACTAAAATCTGTAATGGGAAAATGTTCTTCAAACATACGCTCTTGTCAATTTATTCAAAACATAATGCTTTCTCTTTTGTGCCTAAATTACTACTGGAATAACAATCATGATGATGCCTGAGAAGAGACTAATTATTGTAGACACCAAGGAGGAAGATTCATTTGATATGAACCACAAGA
>NW_005226535.1:0-223 GCF_000412655.1 Myotis brandtii
TGACCTTGAGCAAGTTATTTAGCTTCTCTGAACTCTTTCCACTACCTATAAAATGGAGATCATGGCAATATCAACTGTTTCATAGGGAAGTGGTTGTGAGAATTACATGATGTAATGTATATGAAAGCACTTAGTAAACTATAAAATACTGGTCATTTCACTTAGCCTAATGTTTTTAAGGTTCACTCCTGTTGTAGCATGTGTCAGAATTTCCTTCCTTTTT
>NW_005226536.1:0-223 GCF_000412655.1 Myotis brandtii
GTCAAGGAAATACGTATCATTTGTGAGAAACCATAGATATTCCTCAATCTCAAGGAAGTTTCAGGCCAGCAAGGGAGTAGGATATATTACAATTAATTGATATAATAAATATTTACTGAATACTTATTAAGTCTCAGACATTGTTCTAGGTCCTAGGTATTCAGTGACAAACAGGGTATCCAGAGTCCCTAGAGCAGTGGTCAGCAAACTGTGGCTCGCGAGC
>NW_005226537.1:0-223 GCF_000412655.1 Myotis brandtii
GTCAAGGAAATACGTATCATTTGTGAGAAACCATAGACATTCCTCAATCTCGAGGAAGTTTCTGGCCAGCAAGGGAAGTAGGATATATTACAATTAATTGACATAATAAGTATTTACTGAATACCTATTAAGTCTCAGACATTGTTCTAGGTCCTAGGTTTTCAGTGACAAACAGGGCATCCAGAGTCCCTAGAGCCGTGGTCAGCAAACTGCGGCTCGCGAG
>NW_005226538.1:0-223 GCF_000412655.1 Myotis brandtii
ACACAACACTAAGATGAGGGGTGGTATAATATAATACCAGGAAAATATAGCGTAGAGTACACTTCTCCAAAACCAAAATATAAAGACTATAATCTCTGAAGGCTTTTAAAAAAGTTAACAAAGTAAAACATAGTGTTAGTCATGGAAAAATAAAAGATCCTTTTATTTCATCAATAGGCATAGAAACAGAAGATCAGACTGTAAGGATTCGTAGGAAGAATGC
>NW_005226539.1:0-223 GCF_000412655.1 Myotis brandtii
AAGAAAGGGAGGAGGAGCAGAGTGGGGGCCCAAAGTGGAAGAAGCAAAGGGGAGGAAGCCGAGGCGGGGGAGGGGGGAAGAGTGGGGTTGGGGAAAGGCTGCGGTCACCCCTGATGTTGAGGGTAGGTCCTTACGTCTTGCTACTCGTGTCCTCATGCCCCTCGATCCGCAGCACCCCTGTGGGTCTGCTCACCTAGACCCAGTACCCAGGGTCCCCCCAGAT
>NW_005226540.1:0-223 GCF_000412655.1 Myotis brandtii
TCTCCCTTCCTCTCTCTCTCAAAATCAATGAAAATATATTTTTTTAAATTCAGATTCCTGGGGTACAATCCAAACCTAAAGAATCAATCTTTGGGGGTAGAAGCAGATGCATTTTTAAAAATCTTTCCAGGTGATTCTGATGCATGCTATAATTTGAGAACCAAAATACTTAGTTGAAAACTTGCTGAAAACAACAAGGATTGAGGGCACCTTAGCATGGACA
>NW_005226541.1:0-223 GCF_000412655.1 Myotis brandtii
GAATAAAGCCCTGTCTCCTTGGAGCCTCTGCCCTCACACAGAATATCACTTGCTTCCTCCAAAGGAGGCATCCAAGCCCCTGAGCCCACTGCCTCCTCTCCGGGCCCCTGGGCCTCGGATGCTGGCTCCCACGGGAGTGTTGTTAGGGGGAGCGTCCGCCCTGGCGTCCGGGTGCCTGGTGTCCAAGGCCGGCTCAGCCACTTACTTTCCAGCCAGTGACCTG
>NW_005226542.1:0-223 GCF_000412655.1 Myotis brandtii
GCAGCCTCTCTGAGCCTCAGTTTCCCCATCTGTAAAGAAATTGACTTCTTATAGTTGTTGGAGGACTAAATAACATAATGGGTGTAGACTGTTGTAATGAAATATTCAGCAAGTCTTTCATTGTCATCATCATCATCTCGTAGAGCTGTTCATTCCTTCAATAGATGTTGAAATGACATAGGCCCATCCCCTAAACCAGTGGTCGGCAAACTGCAGCTCGCGA
>NW_005226543.1:0-223 GCF_000412655.1 Myotis brandtii
GCAGGTCACCAACATAATAGGGTACGACGAGAGATTCGCAAAAAATTAAAACGTAGCTTACGGGATGATAGGGAAGTTTGGCTAACCGAGCAAGCAAAGGAAATGGAGATTGCTTATGCTTCAGGAAACTCTAGTCGTCTATTCCAACTTATCAGGGCTACTGGAGGTAAGCGGGTGTCCGTTAGTGAGACTATCACCGAAGAAGATGGTACTCTGATCCATA
>NW_005226544.1:0-223 GCF_000412655.1 Myotis brandtii
TACTTAGCATATTAAGCTTTTATTATATAGGATTAGTTGCATAATGTCTGTCTTCCCACTAAACTGTAAGCTCTTTGAGGTTAATCACCTTCTCCCTTTGTTCTTATTGTGTACCCAGTGGCTAGTGCAATACTAGGTACACTGTTGGAATGCAATGACATTTGTTTGATTGACTAGTTTGTCTCAGTGTCAATGGATTTGGATGATTTACATGAAAGAGGTC
>NW_005226545.1:0-223 GCF_000412655.1 Myotis brandtii
GGCACCTCCTGCAGGGACCCCCGCGGCCCCTCCGAACCCCGTCCGCTTCGCCTGTGTTCCTCCAGCTCTTTATTTCCACCTGTAAAATGTGCCGTTTGCTTTTAAATGTGGTTTATGGTGTTTTTGCAGGATTAACGCTCTTTATTTTCATGGTGTAAAGCGTGGAATCGAGGCGCCCTCCCCACCGTGCCTGCCGGGCGGCCTGCCTTCCACCGCCACGTGC
>NW_005226546.1:0-223 GCF_000412655.1 Myotis brandtii
AAAGGTCCTTGAAGATTGCTCCTTAATCTCATGGTTCTGTTTAACAAAGATGGTAAGAGTAGATATAAGGTAGGTACTTAAGAGTGTCAACCACAATAACAATTTTTAATATAGCACTGACAGAAAAAATAAAAAACAAATTGTCTCTGTGTGTGACCTCAGCTGTATAAACCAATAGACACAGGATGAGAAAAATCACCAAAAATGTTAAGAGTAATTGTCT
>NW_005226547.1:0-223 GCF_000412655.1 Myotis brandtii
GCCTAAGCTAAACTGGAAAACAGTATCATTTTACTACTAGTTTAGTTCTGTAGTACAAAGGGTCATATAGGAAATTAATCATTTGAATCATTTATTCATTTTTATTCATACACCCAATAAATATTTACTGAAAACCATTGTGTGCCAGTCGTTATGGGAATCAGATGAGGTGTTAGCAACCTTAGGAACTGAGTCCATTAACAAGAGGTTGGCAATAGTAGGG
>NW_005226548.1:0-223 GCF_000412655.1 Myotis brandtii
ACTAATGTTGTCTACTATTTCTAAAATCTATGTCAGTTCTGGGTCTGTTTGTATTGATTAATTTTTATCTTCATTATGCATTATATTTTCCTGCTGCTTTGCATGCATATTTTTGATTGGATGCCAGACATTGTGATTTTAACTTGGTGAGTATAAATAAAATTTATATATACTGTTAATTTTTCATAAAAACAAGTATTTGTATATCTATGAATATTCTTCT
>NW_005226549.1:0-223 GCF_000412655.1 Myotis brandtii
ATTCTTAATTTAGAAGAATTCATATTTTTGTAGATTGTTGATTAAAAACACAACTTATACAAATATACATATGCTACAATCATGATAAATTAATCTATTGTAAAATAGGATAGACTATTATATTTAAATTTCTTATAACTAGAAATGTTTTTATATTCTTTTAAAATTTATTTTATTTATATTTTTTAGATATAACAACAATTTTAATATGTTACATTTTTCT
>NW_005226550.1:0-223 GCF_000412655.1 Myotis brandtii
GCTCAGGCCCCCGCGTCTTGGCCGGTCGCCCTTCCTCGGGGGGATGAGACCGCCCGTGACCTCACCATACTGTGTGGCTTTGTGGTCGAACGACCAGCATTTGAGAACATCGATGGCCCTGCCTCCCGGACTCCTGTCTTACATTTCATTCCGGCGGCGGCCGAGGGGACGGCGGAGAACGGCCGAGTGCCGGGCGCACCCTCGGGGGACCCTGTGGGTGAGC
>NW_005226551.1:0-223 GCF_000412655.1 Myotis brandtii
CTTTAAAATTCTTCAGCAAAAGGATATATACATCCAATATTTTTAAACAGGTGGCAAATCTACTTAGCAATTAATTAAATTGAAAGTAAATCTAAAAATATATACATACTGTAAATCCAAAAAACTAAAATTAATGAATGCAAATTCTGACAATTCCAAGTCGGAAAGAATTTGGAGCAATCAGAACTCACACTGGCAACAGAATAGAAATATTCCAGAAGAT
>NW_005226552.1:0-223 GCF_000412655.1 Myotis brandtii
TATTGCTCATCTCCTCACAGTGATGCACTGCATTTCTGCAGGATGAGTTTCCTTTTGTCTTTAAAACGATGCCAAAATTGTTTCAAAAATTTTAAACTATTTGAACCCTTTCTTTCTGAGCTAACATTTCATATGTGACATTAATGCACTGACGGCCCTCACATTTCCCTCTTCATCCCTACCTGTTCCTACTCCAGGTCACCCCCTTTTAATTATAGTTTTT
>NW_005226553.1:0-223 GCF_000412655.1 Myotis brandtii
AGAGTGAGAGAAGCGGGCATGTTCCGTGGACACACCCCTCCTTCCCGCTGGGCCTCCTCACCAGGTGATGCCCGTCCAGGGCTCCAGACACCCACCTGAGGGCTGCTTGGCACCAGGGCCACCGCTGTCCTTGGAGGCTGCCCTGTCCGTGTCCTTCTCGGCCGCGCCATCCTTGGGCTCCTCGCCGTGGTCCTCCTCGTCGCTGCAGCCCCGGGGCTGCCCC
>NW_005226554.1:0-223 GCF_000412655.1 Myotis brandtii
GAAAGACAGAGGGGAAAAAAGAGAATCCAAGAAAGAGGGCAATTTTAAGAAATTTGTCAATGTGGGACATAGGAGCTCAGCCTTGCTGGAAAACTCCGGTCCACAGAGTAGAAAACAGGGTAGAACATGTCTTCGCTCCATAACATTTATCCAGTAACTCCCATCCAGTCCGCCATTGACTGTGGGCTGCTGACAGGGACTTAGTTCTTTAGTACTTTTGGAT
>NW_005226555.1:0-223 GCF_000412655.1 Myotis brandtii
TTCCTAGAATGATTCACTTCGGACTTCCCAGCGTTCCTTCCACTGGGCTCGCTGGAACTGCACCTTCAACAGTGGGACAAGCTGCCATTCTCCGCCAAGCACGTCAACTACTAGTGTCTCCTGCCCTGGCCACTTCGTCAGGGACGAACTGGCCGAACTTTTCCCCGGTAGGTAATGGAAAGCCTCAACATCCCAGGTTTCCACGGTGGTTAACCCCGAGCCA
>NW_005226556.1:0-223 GCF_000412655.1 Myotis brandtii
GGGCCATTGCCTCTCAGGTATTCATTTCCTCTCTCTCCCTAGCTCTCTCCACGTAATTGTCCTGCACACAGCATCGTGGCTGCCAGCCCTCTCTCTCAGCTTTTCAGTTAAAAGCCGGCATTGACCATGTGCTGTTTTCTAGAGTCTTAGTTCAAGTTCCCAAGGAGGAATCTGATTGGCTGAGCTTCCTTCTCCCTGAGCAGATGTAATCAATGCCAGGTCA
>NW_005226557.1:0-223 GCF_000412655.1 Myotis brandtii
TTAGAGGAAACACTTTCAACTATTCACTGCTGAATATGATGTTAGCTGTGGGCCTGTCATATTTGCCCTGTGTTACGTTGAGTTATACTCAATTTATAGAGATTTTTATCATGAAAGAATTTTGTTTTTGGTCAAATGCTTTTTCTGTATCAACTGAGATGATCATATGATTTAAAAAAATATATTTATATATTATTGATTTCAGAGAGGAAGGGAGGGGGAG
>NW_005226558.1:0-223 GCF_000412655.1 Myotis brandtii
CCCAGAGGCCGCTGGCCCCTGCTCACCTCCTCCGGGGGCAGAGGCCTCCCTGCCTGCCTTGGCGGCCCATTCGGTCTTAGGATGTCTCCTCTGCCCGAAGAGCCTTCTGACACTGAGCCCCAAACAGTCTCTTCCTCCTACTCACTGGTCCATAGAATAAGCTCACTCCTTCAGATGCCCAGAGCCAGGCTCCCACGCCCCACCCCCCGCTCCGTTAGGAGTT
>NW_005226559.1:0-223 GCF_000412655.1 Myotis brandtii
CCCCACCGGTGCACAAATCCATGCACCGGGCCTCTAGGAAAATATAAACAATTGTAGGAATTCAAAGGAAAGAGCAATTCTTTCTAGCTAGAGTGACCAAGAAAGTTAAAGAGAAGAACTTGAGATGAATCTTAGTCATGTTTTGTAGGACTTTAAGTTGCAAAGAGGATATACAAGGAAGGATAAAAAAGCATGGTGCAAAATTAAATAGCACATTTTTCAG
>NW_005226560.1:0-223 GCF_000412655.1 Myotis brandtii
CCTGGACTTGACTTGATGAATCATGTAGAATAGTCACGCGGGCTTTCTACTCACTGCTCTGTACACCATCGAGTCCTTTGTGTGCCTCGTTTAAATAGCCTTAGCTTCTCAGTGATGTCACATGATGTGTGTGACACCTACAACTACATTCTATTGACTCCTGTCCCTCTGCAGGTGTTTTGAGTAAGAGACCAGAGTGGATGCTCAACCTTAACTAAGTAAA
>NW_005226561.1:0-223 GCF_000412655.1 Myotis brandtii
ATCTACAGACTTGTGACCAGCACAGTTAATTCGTTCTGAAAGCAAGTAAATGATTTGTCATCTCAAGACATTTCCTCTACCTCCAGAGAGAAGCAGGCTGAGGGGAAGGACTCTGGGTTATACTTCTCCAGCTCTGGGAATTCAGAAAACTAGTGTTTGAAAGCAAACTCCACGGGCTGGTCACTTTTTTTTTTTCTAGCATCTTACCCAAACAATTTTTATT
>NW_005226562.1:0-223 GCF_000412655.1 Myotis brandtii
GTTAAGAACAGTGGTTCCAGCCCATAGTAGTTTCCTGACACAATAATTGAGGCCACAGAAGATCCATAGTGCAATATAGGCCCCTGTAAGATGCCGTAGGGCCATCATGCAGATGAAGCAGTAATTCTCTGGTGCTGCCTTTGCTAGAATGGTGTATCTAGTACTCCAGACCCACTATCACCACATAGAAGTAGCTTCACAAGTCCAGTGGAGGACTGATGAT
>NW_005226563.1:0-223 GCF_000412655.1 Myotis brandtii
AAATTTTTATTATTTCAGTAACAGGCAATGAGCAGTCTGGAAGCAAGAATTGGATATGAGTTCCCTGCAGCTTCCCCCAGTGCCTAGTCCAGTGCCTGCCACTCATTCAGTAAAGTCTTATCGATTGTCATGAAAATTAAAAAAAATAGGAAAGGAAAGAGGAAGAGAAAGGAATTTATGTATTCACATAATATTCTTGAATTCTTTCTAAGTCATTCCAATG
>NW_005226564.1:0-223 GCF_000412655.1 Myotis brandtii
TCAATAAATTTAAGAAGATTGAAATCATGTCAAGCATTTTCTTCAAACACAAGGGTATCAGAGTAGAAACCAATTACAAGGAAAAAACACCTTTAAAAACACACAAACATACTGAGGCTAAGTAACATGTTACTAAATAATGAATAGGTTAATAATGAGATCAAGGAAGATTCGAAAGATACCTAAGACAAATGAAAATGAAAACACAACAACCCAAATCTAT
>NW_005226565.1:0-223 GCF_000412655.1 Myotis brandtii
TCACAAACCTTCATATCCACTGCTGTTCTTCCTTACACCCTGTTCCGGTGACCCCTCGGGTATTTTATTGTCAGACCTCTAACTGAACATGTCTTCTTTTTCTGATAAACTATGAGTTGTTACAGAATTATCATACAGAATTATCTATTATCTAAAATAATATTATTATTCTTATTATTTAAATCCTAATATTGCTTCATTAGCCACTGCCACTCAATTACTA
>NW_005226566.1:0-223 GCF_000412655.1 Myotis brandtii
ATGAAGGTTTTATCTCAGGAATGTGAATGAATGGATATGGAACTGAAAACTTTTTGTAATGATGCATATCCTCTAAAATCCAAGCGCCATGTTAGTGTCTGGGGGACTGGAAGAAGGATGCCGGCTCTATAATTTCTAGATACATTCACTCTTATGAGATCAGGAAGGACAATTGTATAGAAAGCTGCATTAGTGTTTTTGTGAAATACCTGATGGACACAGA
>NW_005226567.1:0-223 GCF_000412655.1 Myotis brandtii
GGTCACAGGCACGGCTGCCCCTGGGCACAGGGTGCAGTCCCAGGGTGCAGCCATGCCTGTAGCCCTCTGATCTGCAATGGCAAATGGAGGGGCGGGGCCACAGATATGGTGGCACCCAGCGAACTGGGTACTGAGGTGCCTGTGGTCCCCTTATCTGAGATCAGGGAGTGAGGGCCGGGGCCACAGGGAGGGGAGATCGGGGCTGGTGGGGCAACCGCAGAGG
>NW_005226568.1:0-223 GCF_000412655.1 Myotis brandtii
GAAACTACTCTGTATGATACCACAATGATGGATACATGTCATTATACACTCGTCCAAACCCATAAAACATACAATACCAAGAGTGAACCATAATGTAAGTTATGGACTTTTGGGGACGATGATGTATAATTGTCATAATTTTACCCACCTGGTTGAGGGTGTTAATATTAGGGGAGGCTATGCATATGTGGGGGCAGGAGGTAATGGGAAATCTCTGTACCTT
>NW_005226569.1:0-223 GCF_000412655.1 Myotis brandtii
CAATCCTTTTCATTAGCTGGTTAAGTATTTACCAGCACATTATTGTGAAGAATCCATAGATAAAGGTAAAGGTGCGGCTCAAAAATGAGAGTAGGGATAATTAAATGTCTAGACCAGTGTGCTAATTAGTCCTTACACATTTTACCTGATTTCTGCATGCCACCTGGCATTTACCTGGCATTTAGCACCTGTGAGATCAATGCAGAACTCTAGAGGCTTCTCT
>NW_005226570.1:0-223 GCF_000412655.1 Myotis brandtii
TGGAATCTGAGTTTCTAAAACTCATTTATCAGCGCAGGAGTTCAAATGTAAGTTTAGGATTAATGGCATACATTAATTATGCAGGCAAGGGGTATTGTAGGTTATAGTATTAAAGTGGAGAGGAATTATGAATCACTTAGAAAGTGATTTTCTAAATTTCAGCCTGGAAGTCTCTTGAATTTAATCAAAGTTATATTCCCTAGAGAAAAAAAGATGGAACTAC
>NW_005226571.1:0-223 GCF_000412655.1 Myotis brandtii
TTCTCTGGAAAGAACATGATTTAGATGCTGATCAGTATTCAACTATTCAGAATGAGAGGAAAAATGTCATAAACTTCATTTGACCTCAAAAATTACTACTTCTCCATAAGAGATGGTTTTGTCAGAAGTTGGGAAATAGTTAATTTTTTAAATCCTGTGTATTTACTAAGAAAAGTCTGTGCTGGGAAACAGTTGTGAACTAATTGTGGGATTTATACTTTGT
>NW_005226572.1:0-223 GCF_000412655.1 Myotis brandtii
GACTTGACCACAAAGCACAGCAGCTAAGTGGAGGCTGGAGTGAAGACTATTCTGGAAGATGGCTCTTTTAGTGCTAACCCTGGAAGTCTTGGGATTCCCAGATGGACAGTTTTAGGAGTAAAGATCAACTGGATCTGGGGGGCCTGATGCAGGCTGGACTTGTTCTGGGCCACCCAACTAAGGAGATAGACTTCTTAAAGAAAGGGGGACTAGGCACATCTCT
>NW_005226573.1:0-223 GCF_000412655.1 Myotis brandtii
CTCTGTCCAAAAGAAACAAAAGTCTCCCCAGGGTATGTCCGCCCTCCACACGCTTTACACACTCGCACGCCTACTTCTCTGTGGATGTTGTCGGCCTTTTCACCTCTCGATGCAAGTTGGCCCAAGATTTGTTAAAATAGCCTCTGTTCTCTGTCCAGGGAACAGGATTGTTACAGGAATCTTCAATTTTCCAATTCATTTGATGAGTGAAAAGTACACAGAG
>NW_005226574.1:0-223 GCF_000412655.1 Myotis brandtii
AAAAAGGGAAAGACTTGTGAACCCTCACATGGGGATAGTTGTGGGTGCTGTCAGAGGGGTAAGAACAGGAGAGTCTAACTGAAGAGGTTCATGTATGTGTGTATGAGAGAGGGATGGGGACAGGGAGAGTGTGGGGGGCAATCCTTGACTCTGGGGCTACTCCTATTGCTAATTCATTTTATGCCTTAAGCCACTGGTTCTCAACCTTCCTAATGCCGTGACC
>NW_005226575.1:0-223 GCF_000412655.1 Myotis brandtii
CCAATCACACACATCTATTTCGATATGTCATTGTTGATCATAAATTTGGTTGCTTTTGTTGACATTCTGAAGTCTGAAAGAAAGCAACATCGTCAACAGAATATGTCTGAAAAGCAACTATTGCCAAAATGTACCTCTGAAGCCAAAAGAAGACAATGTCATTGACAGAATGTATCTGAAGACCAACTACTTGTTTTTATATCATGTTTTTGTTGTTTTTATA
>NW_005226576.1:0-223 GCF_000412655.1 Myotis brandtii
CTGAAGTGACAGGAGGCATAATCATTTTTTAACTTCAGTATCCTATTATATTGGATAGTGACTTCTTTTGCAAAGTTATATGAACTTTGAAATTAAATATGAATATCAGTGAAGAAAATGCCAGGATGGTACATTTTTTAAAAGATTTTTTTATTGATTTAGAGAGAGAGAGAGTAAAGGAGAGGGGAGAGAGAGAGAGAGAGAAACATTGATCTGCTGCCTC
>NW_005226577.1:0-223 GCF_000412655.1 Myotis brandtii
CTGGAGGCTGATTGGGGGTGGGGCCAGCCATGGGGAGAAGCTGCGAGAAGTGGCCAGCTGACCCTGCCCCCTATGTAGGGGAGGGTGCAATCAGGGGCAAGGCCAGCTGGGGGGAAGGGTTTGTGGGCCTATCGTTGTGGGGTGGGCTGACCAGGGGCAGGGCTGGTGTAGGAATGGGTAGGGAGGGCGGTGGGGGTGCATTTGGCTGGCAGCCCTGCCCTTC
>NW_005226578.1:0-223 GCF_000412655.1 Myotis brandtii
AGTTCTCTACGTGCCGACAGGCACAGTCCAATCTGATGAGGATCTTGCAAATAGTCTGGTGTCGGTCCAGTGTGAGTCATCCGAGACTTTTTCCTCCTGGTTCTAAGGTTGAGGGTCAGCAAATCTCCCAGAACTGGGAAGGTCTGAGTTCATATCTTGTATAATTAGTTCCTAGGATTCTTACAGAAACATGCTGTTTACCTACAAGATTCATTATTAGTCA
>NW_005226579.1:0-223 GCF_000412655.1 Myotis brandtii
GGCCGGCGCCCTACAGCAGGCCGAGAGAGCGTCTCGACGAGTGGCGTCACGACCGCTTCCGAAGGGGCTTCGTCACGGGCGCCGGCCTGGTGACCGGGGCCGAGCTGCTGCTGTCCAACCTGGACTTCGGAGTGGCCGACGCGGACATCCAGCAGCTGTTTGCCAAGTTCGGGCCTCTGAAGAAGGGCGCTGTCCACTGCAACCGCTCTGGCCGAAGCCTGGG
>NW_005226580.1:0-223 GCF_000412655.1 Myotis brandtii
CTATGAATTAGAGGCTGATTTTATATGTAATGGTTGGGTTCAAGAATGGATATCAATTTAACATGAATTATATACAGAAACTCTACAATTCTACTCCTCTTATGCCACTTTGTGTTCTTGTAGTCAAAGTTCCTGCTTTTTATATTGTGTATACATTTACATAAAAGCAGGTACTGCATAATCTCATTTATATATGGAATCAAAAATTATCAAACTTATAGAA
>NW_005226581.1:0-223 GCF_000412655.1 Myotis brandtii
TCAGCGTGAGAATGTGCCTGGGTTAGCCAGAAAACACGCCCAGGCCCGAACACGAAAGGCACATGCATGTGGGAGAGAGCCCAGTTGTCCTGACTAAGGCCATCAGCCCAACATCCAGCTGATCATCAGATGTGTGGGTGAGCTCAGCTGAGGCCAGAAGACCTGCCGGCCACCCTGCGGATTTGTGAGCAGTAATAAAAATAGGAGCTGGTTTAAGTCATTG
>NW_005226582.1:0-223 GCF_000412655.1 Myotis brandtii
CATATAATTTAGTGATTTTGTGATCCAAATAAGAGGGAAAAAAATCTAAAATGTACCTATATTTTAAAAGAGAATAACAGGCCGAATAGGACTTTGGGTCGCTGAGACCAAAGCCTCATGTCTTAACCCCAAAATTCTCCCAAATCACATATAATGCTTTTCTAAGGTCTAAGCATCAGACCCTTATGGCAGCACCATTTTATTTGAGTTGTTTTGTATAAGT
>NW_005226583.1:0-223 GCF_000412655.1 Myotis brandtii
GGAATTAGGGAAGTCTTAGCTGTGGGTGTGAGAATAGATAGGATAGTAGATTGGGGTATCAATAATTGAGGACTGCAAATGGCAGACTCAAGAGCCTGAATTTATCCTGTAGGCCATAAGGAGCCAGTGAAGAGTACTAAAAAGTGGAATTATATAGAGAAAGTTAATTTTACAACATAGATTTATGCTGATCCTAGAATGATGTGCAGGATGGCTTAGGGTT
>NW_005226584.1:0-223 GCF_000412655.1 Myotis brandtii
GCCCCTTACCCCCAGATCTCCCCATGGCCCACTCCCATTGCAGCTCCAGCTCAGGGCCCCTTACCCTCAGGACTCCCCATGGCCCACTCCCACTGCAGCTCTGGCTCGCCTGCTAAAGACACCTGGCTCACACAGTCTTCAGAGGAGAGGCTCCTAAAAAGTCTCTCCTTCAAGACTGGTAGAGGGCGCTGTTTCACCTAATTCATAGAAACAAACACACAGA
>NW_005226585.1:0-223 GCF_000412655.1 Myotis brandtii
CACACCTTTAGTGCCTTATTCCAGAGGCTTGTCTGGAGGGGGCTCGTTTTTCTTTGGGGACAACAATAAACTTCAGTCTTTATTATGATGGTGCATGCAGGGATGTGTGATGAGAACAGGTTTATATTTTAATGTTATTTTTAAATAAGTAACTATTTCCTTTTTAAAAAAACCTATTCACTCTTTAAAAATCCTCACCTGAGGATATGTTTATTGACTTGAG
>NW_005226586.1:0-223 GCF_000412655.1 Myotis brandtii
ACGCGTGTCATAGGTTCGCCATCACTGCACTAAGCCATGCCGACTGGGCGGTCAGCTTCCTCTTTTACACAAACCTCTCAGTTGCTCCCTGTTTCAGGGGTTCGTAGCACAGCTTGAAAAGCCCTACATGATCTATTTCTGGAGCCGTTTCTCCTGGTCACCCCACTTGCCCACCCTCTCATACTACACTAGCCATCAAGCTGCTCAGGCCCCAGTGCCTTTG
>NW_005226587.1:0-223 GCF_000412655.1 Myotis brandtii
AACCTAAAACTGTCATTTGAACCACGACCTGGGATCAAACGCAGGAGCGAGGCGCACGCAGAAGGCGCCCCGACAAACCGGGCAATCGGCCAGAGCAGCGGACTATCCATTGCTGCCCAAGGTCAGTGACTGGGACACTAGCGTCCACCACCGGCCGCGGAAAACTACATTCCCCAGGGGGCAACGCGCCGAGTGACGGCGGGCGCAGCCAATGAGCGCTCGG
>NW_005226588.1:0-223 GCF_000412655.1 Myotis brandtii
GACAGAGGGAACAGAGTGAGCGAGGCCCCAGAGCGGGGAGGTTTCTGAGCAGGGAGGGCCCCCTGGGCTTTAGACGGGTGAACAGGAGTGTGCAGATAGATGGGAGGGGGTGGACCCTCAGTGTGGTCCATGGTGGGGCGTGGGCTGCAAGAGTCGCAAGTTTTGTGGGTGCTCACCCTCACCCACTCCTCCAGACTGCGTTATCAAGCCTCCGATCCCAAAG